>NC_056734.1:431742822-431985322 GCF_019279795.1 Protopterus annectens | reverse complement strand
TACATTTATATGAAAGTAATCAAACTGTATTAACAAGTTAAAATTAATAACATTATGCTTCACATATGAAGTTTGGGTCAAACTAATTTGTCCAGGACCAATTTAGGAGAGTTAGAATAAGTTAATTGGTTGGGGGCGGGGCCAGTATTGAAGGATAGAGGGGTTAAGTATAAGGATAGCAGATAGTTAACTGGGCTTTGGGTGGCAATGCGTTAATTGTGTGTGGATTTAGAGGAAATGAGGTAGATGTGGGATGGGGTTTAGATTTGATATTGCTGTATTGGAGGAAATTGTGTCACATTTGGGCATATGTTTGCAATGGCAAGGATTACTTCCATGACGACCTGTAGGTACAGGGATGCAGGTAGGCCTTAGACTACGTTTAGTCAGGGATTAGTGTTTTGTTGTATGAGCGGTTTGTAATTAATTAGTGGCAGTTGTTGTTCATGGTTGCTGGTTAATGTGGGGTTTTCTGCACATAATTAAAGGCTTAATTCAGAGATATTAAATGTTATTCATTGTGTCCCCACTGTAAGATAATTGTTGTTTACTGTGGTAAAATTATTGTAAATTTAGAAAGGCTTAAATGGGTACCTTATTAAGGCTTCCAGGAATTCTGGCCATTTTCCATGGTCGATTGGCAGTCATCTGGGGGGCATCCTACTGGTTTCGTTCATTGTTGACTTGTTTTGGCATAACCAGCAATTTCCTGGGTTTTTTGGTGGGTTGGAAAGTGGTGGAGTGCAGTCGTTCACCCCCACACTGGCGCGGGAGGTAATGTTCCTCCTTGTAGTGGCTTATCAGGCTCCTGCCTCCTTTATGGCTGAATTCAAACAGCTAATTCCATATTGTAAGTCCTTGTGGTCGTTGGTGAAGTATGGTCGGCTGGGTACCAGCATCAGGGGTAGAGGAAATAGGCCTTATAATGTGCAGAGTTGAACGGTTAATTTGCAGTTCATTGGTGGTGAGCGGCTGATTGTTTGCAGGCTGAGGAGCAGCCGTGCTTGGGTTTGTTGCTGCACATGTGTGGTTGGACTAGGAGCAGTTGTCCACTGATGTTTTGGAAGCACACAGGGGCCGGGGACTGTCGCAGATACTGTTTATAGTTTGGGGATTTGTGAGCGGGGGCTGTTACAGGTATGGGAGTTTTCTTTCCTCTCTCCTTGCTTACATGCAATAGTCAGGGCTTAGGCTATGGGAGATGACTTAGATCAGAGTGCCATTTTGTAGGGGTCAGGCCTGGGTGGCTGTGAGGGCTGTTGAGCTGATGTGATGTTTGCCACGTACCCATATCCCTCAATGGTTGTACAGTGGCATAGCGATTAGTATTACTGTCCTGTAATAAATATGTCTGAAGTCCAATTATCCCTAGTTGAGTCTGTGTATTTCTCACCTACATTTCTCTTAGAGCAAGAAATCCAGACAAAGCTATAAATGATAAGGGGACAAAGGCCAAAAATAAGGACAATTTTTAAATATTACTCTTACAAACTTAGAAAGTTTATAAAATAATAGGTTTGGCATTAGCATGCATTTTCTGAAGGGTATGTAGTCTGAAACACAAAATGTATGTCATTATTTTCTAATTTCAACCTTTAATATTATAGAGATTAGCTCTTGAGTGAGTAAAACTTGATAGTTTCCAGAAAATCGCCATGCATGATTGTCCCACTTGTCTGTATGGGGGAGGGGGGTAATTGTATTCTCTTTCATAATGATGTGAGGGGCTCTATTGCACTTTCACTGTATCTGGGTGATTGGAGGGAGAGCAGAGTCATTGGAGTGGGGCACCTTTTCCCATAGGCTTAGCTGACTTTATTTTACTTTGGATGTCATCAAGTAGCTGTGATTGTTGTGTTCAATGGCAGACCAATAGGACCCCACTGGTGGCTGCACTGCTGGAATTTAATTTTTTTTTCTCTCTTGGTTTGTCATTAAAAAGGGGGGGACTGTATGTCCCCCTCCTACCTGACAACTGTAATTTATATAGGTTCATTATTTATTCACTGAGTTAATGATCTTTTCTTTTGTCACAGATGGCGAACATACAGAGCCTATGGTGATGCTGGAAGGACATTGTGGTGCAGGCTGAACAGTTGTTTCAAGAGGTGCCTAACACTGACTCCAGGACAGTGGACCAGCAGGGGCAGACAGCCAAAAGAGATGACATCCAGCAGGGAGGACAAGGTCTGTGACTCGAGGAAAGAGACAATGACTATCAACAGAGATGGCTGCAGTTGCATCATTAGTGGCAGGAGTGATTCCAGATGGAGCTTCAGGTAATGATTTGGTATTAGGTGTTCAGTTAGGGAGGTTAGGTTTGGGATGTGTTAGGAATGATGGGGAGACATTGGTGGATGGTCTTTGTCATGGTTTGGAGGATATGGGAAGGGCTATGGAGGATGCACAGGAGTGTCAGGAGACAAACGTGGAAGAAGCAGTTAGGGAGGACATCATTGGGTCATTTGGTAGTTTGAATCATTTTTCAGAAGTGGGCTCTGATTTTGGCATAGGCCTGGTGATTGGTTAGCTTTGCAGACATTGGGGCAAGGAATGGGGGTGTTTTTTCTAACTGCTCACATTCCATTGACACTTAAAGAGAAGATTTGGAAAGGGGAGTATGTCTATGTTTCTGAATTAATAGATGCAGAAGGGGTCCAGCGACTCACAGAATCAAAGTCAGCAAACAGCGAAAATTTGTTGGCTGCTTTAGCGGTGTTAGGGAGGAGGAGGGTAGGTAGACTGTGTCCTATGACAATGGATAACTGGGTAGTGGAATTCATCTATTACATGGCAGTTTTGTTAGAGAAGGATATGTCTCTGACATTGCATCTATTGGGCTACTTTCTTACAATCCTGGAGGCTCAGCATTTGAGTCCCAGGAATGCCTGGTTATGGTATGATCAAAGGTTCCAGAAGCAGACAGCCATTGATCGCTCTCTTCACTGGGAGGTTCATCATCCAGACATCTGGTTGACTACCATGATAGATAGTTTTGGGGGAATTGCTAGAGGGGGATAGATAGGGGGGAAGCAGAGGAGTATGTTGGGCTTTCAATGCGGGAAGTTGTTCTTGAGTGGGGTGTAAGTTTTTGCATGTTTGTTCAAAGTGTGGAGGGAATCATACAGTGATTCACTGTGGGTGGTGGGAGGTTAATTCAATGAATTCAAGCTCATTTTCAGCTGAAGGGGGCTTTTTTCCTTCCCAAGGGTTTCAGAACATTAGAGGTAGAAGCAATTTTCAAGGATTATGGCCTGGGGTGTCCTTTAGGGGGGCTAGAGGAGGGCAGACATCACATTTCCCCATTAAGGTGGAGGTGCTGCGGATTATGCTTTAGTGATTTCCTGATGTTTCTCTTAAAGAAGAAATAATTGAAGATTTTACTTGGGGGTTTTCTATTATTGAGAGTGGTGGGGGATGGGTGGTTTGTAGGAATTTGCGATTGGTAAGGGGGTAAGGAAGATATCTTGCTGCATTTGGTAGAGAAGGTGCGACAGGTGGGTAGGTTGTTGGGGCCTTTTGACAGCCCTTCCTTTCAAAGTTTCAAGGTTTCTCTATTGGGTTTGGTTTTGAAGAAAGTGGATGGTGAATTTAGGTTGCTATATCATTTATCGTACCTGGAGGAATGTTCAGTGAATGATTTCATTTCAGTTGAGGATGTTAAAGTCAGCTATGTATCTTTGGATGATGCTGTGAATATTATCTGGGAGTTTAAAATCCATGGTTAGTGAAAGTGGATATTAAATATTAAATCTGCCTTTCCCTTGTTGCCTGTAAGAGAGGAGGAGTGGCCGTTATTGGGTATGGTAGTAGGGAGCAAATTTTATTTTGATAAAGCTATGCCAATGGGATGCTCCATCACCTGTGCTTCCTTTGAGAAATTCAGCACGGTTCTTCATTGGGTGTGGTAGCGGTGGGTTGTTACACAAATGGCTGTACATTATTTAGATTATTTTTTGTTAGTGGGTGAGGGATTTGAGGGAGCATACAATGGTTTGCAAGAATTCCTGGTGATGAGTGATGAGTTGGGGTTCCACTGGCTCGGAATAAGATGGAAGGCCCAGGCAAAGTTTGGGAATTTTTGGGATTATTAGTGGACACAGGATATCAATTGTTTTACTTACCCGTAGAAAAGATACACAGATGGAAGGAGAAGATTGGGACAGTGGTGCGTAAAGGTAAAGTATGCATACAGATGGTCATGAAGGTCTTAGGGCTTTTGAATTTTGCATGTCAGGCTGTTCATCCAGGGTGTACATTTTGCAGGTCAGTGGCCTTTTTATTGAAAGGAGGGAAAAGTAGACATCATTGGGCTAGGATTAGCAAGTTGGTTCAAGCTGATCAGGTTATTTCTTATCCTTTTTGGAGCAATTTAATTAGGTTTCCTTTTGGCAGACAGATTGGGTAGATCAAGAGGAACTCCAATTGTTCACGGATGCAGTGGGGGAGGTGTTGAGATGGGGGCATTCTTTGGAGGTGAATGATCTGTGGCTCAATGACCATTGGATTGGATGGAGGAGTTGAGAAGGGACATTGTGTTTTTAGAGCTAATGCCAATTTGAGTGGCAACAGATGTTTAGAAGGAGAAATTGCAGGGAAAGAGGGTAATTTTTCATTCAGATAACATGGCAGTTAGATCTGAAATGTTGCTATTACTTTTACGTAAGTTGGTCTTGCAGAGTTTGATAATTAATTTTTCATTCACAGTGGTGCATGTGGCTGGGGTGCAGAATGCGATTGCTGACAGTTTGTCTCGATTTGGACTTTCCCAGTCAACAAATGTCAATAAAAAATTTAAAAAAAAAAAAAATTTAGGTTTCCAGATTTTGATAATTGGCCCCAAGGGTGGAGGAGGTGCCAGTGGCTTTGCCAGATGTGGTGTGGCTTCTTGGGTTGACATAACCAGGAGGTTGGTGCAAAAATCATGGGCAGTTTCCACCAGGAAGGCATATGGTAGGGCACTTTATGAATTTGATAAATTTGTTCTGCACGTACCTGAGGAACAATGGGTTTGGTCATCGGAGTTGCTGCTTCACTACTTGGCTCAACTCCGGGGGCAAGGGAAGACAGTGCAAAAGGTTAAGGTGGAATTGGTGGCTATTAGTATATTTGTGCAGCTGGCCAGGTTGCATGACTTCACTAAGTCATGGACAGTAGGGCGTATGTTGAGAGGATGGGGAAGAGTGGTTGGTGGAAATATGGATATATGCTGACTGCTGACTAGTCAAATTTTGGAAGTTTTACTGAAGGGTTTGGCATTAGTGGAGAGGGATTCGGTTGATTGTGAGTGTGGGTTACTTTGAGTGTACAGATGTATTTTGGGGCATTTCAGGTGTCAGAATTGTTGGGGCCATTATTTTGGAGGGATGTAATGATATGTTCAGGGGTGGTTCACATTGGGTTAAAGAGATCTAAAATAGATCAGTTGGCGAAAGGCGCATCGATAGTCTTAAGAAAAGATAAGAATGCAGGGCTTTGCCACTAAGTTGGGCTGAAGAACTTATGTGGACTCAGGTGGGGGACCTCATGATTTGTTTTTCCATTTGAGAGGAGACAGATGGTAATGAGCAGTTGGTTTGTACAGGTAATAATTAAGGCTTTGTGTTGTATGAGTTTTCTAGTTGAGAGGTCTGCAGGTCATTCTTTTTATGTTGGAAGGGCTTCAGATTTGGCATGGAAAGGCAGACCCATTGAGGTTATTAGAAGAGTGGAGAGGTGATCTTCTAATGCCTTTTTATCTTATATTAGATAATGGATTCAATTGCATTAATTTTTTTTTCTGTTTTCAGGAAATCAGATTGTCATCCTGAACCATTCATATATCCAATGAGCAGAAAAAAGGGCAGCAGTTAGGAAGAATGGGATGAATTTGGAATTGTCCCGATTAAGGTGGACAGTTATTTGGCATGGGCTTAGAGGTCTTAGGTGGTGTTGACTTATGCAGGAAGTTGGAGTGTTAAAGTTCCAGTTTGGTTTTCCTAGAATATTAGTGATAGACCTAGATGGTAATGACTTGGAAATAATTCCTAAGAAGCAGTTGGGGGAATAGGATACGGGAGGATCTGCGCATGTTGCAAACACTATGTCCAGACATGTATATAGTATGGTTGGAGATAGTGCCACATTTGAGGTAGAGGAATAATCCTAGTTTTCAGCCTTTGGAGCAGTCCCGAAAATCTGTTAATCACAGGCTGACAGTCCAGTTAGGAGCTTTGGGTATGTACTGTACACAACAGATCATCAGAATTTTGATGACAGAGATTTGGTTTGGTTTAGAGCTGATGGTATGCATTTGAGTGATATTGAACTAGATTTATTTACATTTGAGATTATTTTTAGAGGATATGGTAAATGTACTTGGGTAAAGGAGGGGGAACAGCTTTTGATCAGGCTGTTTGGCAGAGAAGAGGGACAGGATTGTCCTTTTCTGTCCCCCCTCCCCTTGGTGATGGTGTTGGTGAGTTTGGGATCAACTGAGCTACAGGTTGCTGCTTGATAAGAATAAGTGAGTGGAGTATGGATGCTGCTTATTTGGACATGGTAAGTGGGTATGCTGCTCTGGTGGATGCTAAGAAGAATGTCACTTTATCATTATTGTGTTACAGTTTGAATAAAGTTTATCAGTTTTGTTGGGATTTAATAAAGGTCATCAAATATTTGTTGGTGTCAGTGTATATTATTAAAGGTGTCAAGAAAAATGCAGTTTGGGACAAACTAATTTGTTCAGAACAAATTTAGGATGGTTAGAATAAGGTAATGGGGGTGGGGGGTATTGAAGGATAGAAGGGTTAACTATAAGGACAGCAGAAAGTTAGCTGGGCTTTGGGTGGCAATGGGTTAATTGTGTGTGGATTTAGAGGAAGTGAGGTATTTCTGGGGTGGGGTTTAGATTTAATATTGCTGTACTAGGGGAAGTTGGGTCACATCAGCGTGAGTTTGCAACCCTCCCTCCTTTTCTTTGTATTTATTTGGATTATCCAAAGTTTATGCAGTGGAGAAGTGCGGAGAAGAGGGACAGGATTGTCCTCTTCTATTCCCCCTCTTGGTGATGATATTGGTGATATTGAGTTTGGGATCAAGTGAGCTGTACGATGCTGCTTGATAAGCATAAGCGAGTGGAGTATAGACGCTGCTTATTCAGACAGGTTGAGTGGGTATGCTGCCCTGATGGATGCCAAGAAGAATGGCACTTTATCCTTATTGTGCTACAGTTTGAATAAAGTTTATCAGCTTTGTTGGGATTTAATAAAGGTTGTCAAATATCCGTTGGTGTCTGTGTGTATTAATAAAGGGGCCAGGATAAATATGTCTGTATATCATATAACCTAAGCAACATTACATAAATGATTCAATTCCCCCCTTTTTTAAACAAGAAACATCTTTGTTAAACCACAGAGGTGTGATATTACATAAAATTGCTGCATGGCTCTTGCTTTCTCCTGTGGGGTGTGTGGGACACAGATATGCTCCCTTGCATGTTATAGCATTAAATTTAGAAACTGGTGTAATATTCTGGAAAATGAGGCCTGTGACACCCCTAATATATTCCCTGGGGTCTTTGGAAATTGCCTGTGCTAATACAGATAATGTTACACATGCCTTTGTTTTCACTGGGATAAGTTCTTCACAATTTCCCTGGGGCTTCAGGTGATGGAGGCAGAGGTTGCATATTTCTTCTAGTGTTTCCCCTGTCCACCTAGTATCACTGTACAATTTCTGTGTCATGCAGTCCATGGAAAGTCAAACAGAGTCTTAGTATAGCCAGTCATGAATCTGGCCCTTTGTTCCTATATGGTCTGCTAATATCCACTTTAGGCAATTATCAGCAATGTAGTTGTATTACTTTTCTTGCAGCCCATGATGTGGGCAGCATGGCATTAATAGAAAAAAAAATGTTCAATGGATTTTCAACTCCAAAGAGTTATGTGGAAATAAAATACACTACAATAAACCATTTCTACCTGTTTACTGAAACATATTATATAAGGTATGTACTGGGTCTCAGTTAAGTATTACCAGTGTTTATAGCTTGTCCTTGTTAACTTATAGGTGATCAATACTAACAATGAAAACAAACCAACTAATGAAAAAGAAAGATGGCACTGCTAGAAGCGATTCTGTAAATAAAATGTACCACTGCCAAATAAATCAAAACTTTTAAAGTCACACGGTCCACTGTGCTGCTATTTAAACTGCCAGATCTTTATGATTCATGTCTGAAGTTCAATATAATTTGAGTGAAAGTGCTTATGTTTTTACAGTTTTCATATTTTTTTAACATTGTAGATTGTGTGACTTCATTCTTCTTCTTTTGGCTTTTCCTGGTTAGGGGTCACCACAGCGGATCATCTGTCCGCTCATGATTGGCAGTGGAGTTTTATGGTGTCGAGTTGCCAGCCCGGCACCCAACCTTCCACAGAAAGCACACACACGCACACACTCACACCTAGGGCCAATTTGGAGTGTCCAATCCACCTACTGCATGTCTTTGGGATGTGGGAGGAAACCGGAGCACCTGGAGGAAACCCATGCAACCACAGGGAGGACATGTAGACTTCGCACAGAAGGCACCCCAGCCAAGAATCGAACCAGAGAACCTCTTTGGCAGAGGTACATTTTATTCACAGAATCACTTCTATCAGTGTCAACTTACATCTGATGACATTTAGAATGAGCTGACATGAGCAGTAAATACTTCTGGTATTTGTTGATCCAATGAATGTAAATAAGAAGTACTACACATGCATATACGTATCTAGCTGCAGACACATTTACAGTACTCTATTGGCTCCCTCTCTCTCTGTACTTACTGTATATACATTCCATTATGCACACACACACACACACACACACACACACACACACACACACACACACACACACACACACACATATGTAGGGTGACACCCACACACATATGTACGCATGGACCAGCACACAGCAAGGGTGTTCATCAGGCAGATAGTTAGCAAAGGTGTCCCATGAATATATAATATGCCAATTAGTAAACTTTTTTATACTATTTTATTCTATGCATTTGCATAAAATGTGCTAGAATTTAAATGTAAAATAGTCCTGGAATCTACCTTGCTTTTACTTTATTAACTTATGGATTCCATTAACTGGCATTTTTACAGAATGTTAGGCTGAATGAATATTTTTCTTTAGTCTGTCATTTCAGGGAGTTATTTTTGTAATATAGAAATAGGATTGAAGGGATAGTTTTGAGGAGGGGCAACAGTTTCAAAAATCTTAGGTACACCCCTGACTGCTAGCCAGACAAGAGAAAAAGACAGACAAATACGTGAGTGCATATCAAGGCATAATGAACCTATAGTCTTCACTGAAATGCTTGAACCAAAGTGTTATATGAGCAACTGTTATTTATTTATTTATTTATTTATCCTTTTTTGACTGGGCTAGTCCCACTAGAATAGTAGTTTCTTTTCATGCGAGAGTCAAAGAGGTATTTATATTACTAGGAATAATTTGAACAGGGTATCAGGAAACATCCCTTACTCTTGTTGATCGGTGCCATGGGATCTTTTACATCAACCTTAGTTACCACCAAATGATGGAAATGGGACCTCAGTTTAACATCTCATCTGAAGGGTGACACAGAAGTGTCATGAATAGAACTTGCTGACAGGACAAATTTGTGTCCCAGAGCCTCCCCCCTTTGTGGAATAGACTCCCTCTCCATGTGAAGCAGAGTACCTCATTAAACATTTTTAAGTGCAACCTGGATTACTGGATGGGTAACAGAAGATATGCCCCTGGGATTCCACCTTTGTTCCTGCTGGACAGTGGCATCAGGTGCTGACTTGCTGGAACGTGGGCTAAATTCTTGGCTAGGCTTGTAAGGGCCTCAGGGCCAATAGTCTAGTAACTTCCTATGATCCTAAGGGCAGTAGCCACATTATGCTGCATTATAGTATCAGCAATCCAAATACCTGATGTTGGCATTGAACCCTCGGCCTTCTGCACCACAGGAAAATGTGTTACCTCTTACACCGTTGTTGTGGAAAATGGGAAGCTAAGAAATAGTTTGAGCAATAATATGCATGCACTGATATGCTAGCTTACATGTTAAGAAGAATAGAAAAATGTGACATTTTAACACATCCCTCCAGAGGAACATTACTTTACTGACAGGCTAACAGATTGTGTAGTTATGTGGTGTTATGGATAAAAAATTGTAGGCATTGGTACAATTGTAGATAAGATTCTTTCCTATAAAACAGGCTTATGGCTGCCTCACAGAAGCCTGTCAGCTAACAAGTTTAAGAACAACGTGTTCTATTCAGGGTCAAGATGACATGGACAGAATGGTCTAAAAGCTCTGCAGAAAGCTGCTGTTTTCTTTCTAATGGTTCAGTATGCCATACTCATTTGATGTGAACATGACTAATTTGAAAAAGTAATTCTGAAGTTTTAGACTAGTTCAGTTTTTGTACTTTAGTATAGGTTAGAGTGCCCTAGGAATAACATACCTACTTGCATTTATGGAAGATCTTTCTAGAAATGGCAGTTATATGCTAAATCATGCTCACAGAAACATTCATTTTAAGTCTATATTATGTTATACCTCAGATTTTTTTTAACTGTAACAGAATTATTTTTACACAGAACAAAATATAAAGTACAAGTTCAATCTAAAAAAAGTTACTACATTAGTTTCAGAGGTCAAAAAACATTTTTGTTCTCTTCAGTATTACATTTCATTGATGTATTTATATAGAGATGTGAATATCTTAGGGACAAAACGCTGCACATCTCTTAGATAAGAGCAGATAATTTTGAAATAATTTTATAGCTACTGAAGTTTAACAATTTACTATGGGAAACCTATTCTAGCCTTGCTGCCCTTCTAAAAGGTATAGATTAGTCTTATTTAAAGGTTTGGATAAAAAAAGAAATAGTTATCAAAGGCTAATTTTCCATCTAAATTAAGGGGTCATTTATCTGTGTGAGCTGAAGTAATATGTCTTTAAATAACATCAGTACCATGACACAAACTGTAATGGCATTAGATGTTAGTAAGTAAAGTTTTCTACATTTTTGTGATAAAGTAACGGCAGTCACTGGAAAGTACAATGTTGAAAATAAAGTATTTCTCTTTACCTTACTGTTCGTCTTTTATGGAAAAAAAAGTTGAGAGCTATTTCATTTACAGAGCAAGACAGTTTGTACAAGCTTAGTTGGTATAGCATGGGATGTTGAATTGTAGATTTCTAACTACGATCTTCTCATCCATCCTATCTGTTTAGACATGAAATCAGCAAAAGGAACATAATGCACAAATATTCTCTAATGACACCACACCTCGTTCAGAATTAATAGGGGAAATAGAAAAGGTAAATAAGGGTAATTTTTTTCTGACTTGGACCCTGAAAGTTTTAACCCAGAACAAAAGTGTGTGTACATATAAGAAGGAATAGTGCAGCATTATGATTTTTATATGCCCCTGTTCTCACACTATGCAGAATGCACCATATGTTGTTTTATCTGCATGGAAAGTGAGAGTCATAGAATGCAGTATCACTGACTGCAGCATATAGTGGATGCAGCTCTCTGTGTAATGTCCATAATATTAGCAGAACATTGAGCTTGGGGTACCAGAAGGTGTTAAGGGAACAGCAATACCACTTAGAGCAGTGTAAACAGTAAAATCCCCAGTTCCTGCAGGGAGTTGACACTCCTCTGCCTTGTGTAGAATCTTCCCATGCAGAATCCTACAGGTATTACATGAAACAGGCACTCCAACCCCATTCCCCTTTTTCTCTCTGCAGTGATTCCTGTCCCTCTTATCCACCTCTATATACACTCATAACTCACATGGCAATGATCAGTGCTCTTTCATGTACACTCAGTCTGTTGTCAAATGCAGTATCATCCTAAAACCACCACTACAACAACTCAGCCTGATCGATGTACCCATGATCAATATGTTTGTTAAGGCCTGTACATTAGATAAAATATCAGGTACAGAGCTCTTCTCAGCTACATGATATGCTAACAAGCAGTCTCTGACCACATAATCTACACAGTCTATAGTGCATCAGCTGAGCTCTTACTGTTTTCTTTACATTTGTACATAGTTTATAGTTCTGACTGAACATGGCTGCTCTGTGCTGATGGGCACATGTAAATTAGTTGTATAAAGAACTTCTTTTTTCTTTGGCCATGCCTGTTAGTCCTGAATGGGGTAGCAGAAACACATTGTGTAACTCATTTTCTAAGACACTGTTCTGTTCCATCCAGGACCTTGCACCTCCTGCCTAAGTAGTCTGTGTCACTCATCCATTGGGACTTCAGAAAAAAACATACCTTAGGGCAAGCATCTGCATAGCTATTCAGACTTCTTAATGATAACCTGCTGATATAAAGGGAATGAATGATCAGTGGACCAACATAATCTTTAAGGATGATGGTGAGGGATGAGGCCTCAACATTAGCCAGCAGCTATACTATGGCAAAGTATTCTATAAGATGTAAAATAAAAATCTCATTATAAAGAAGGAAAATTGAAAAAAGAACTTAAAGCACATATCCTTAGCATAACAAACAGAAAAGAAATACTCTAGAAGATGATCCTCGATCTACCAGATGTTAACAAGACTACTTTTATTCCATTTTCATTTAATGAAGAGCAACATTGTGTATGTCACCCTGGGCTGTATGGACACTTGTGCACGACTAGTCCTGAAATAATTTTAAAGGAGAATTAATTTGAAAAAGGCAGGTGCCTGGACACTGTTAATGGTAACTTCCTAGAAACCAGACATATCCAGACTATGCAACCTATGATACGTGCATGCCCAAAGTCAAACCATACCCATAGTACTATACTATGGAAATAGTTAAATATTAAACAAAACTAATGGATACTATAACATTAAGTAAATATATAAGCTGCTTTCACAGAGATAACAAACCTTTGCAAAAGGAATATGAAAACAATCATTTAAAAGCAGTTGAGACCGACTTCCAGAACAAGATGAGATGCTGTATCCATCTTGAAGGAGATGAAGGATTTGTTTGTACAGAATATGATCTAGGACTTTAGCAACGAGAGAGAAAATAGCAATGGGGTTGAAATGATTGGGTATGGTGGGACAAGGAGTTTTGTTGGGTTTGATAGTAGCACTTTATCAGCCGCTGGATAAAATTCAGGCAGAGATTGAAATAGTCAATATGTAGCTGACAGACTCATAAATAAAGCTAGCAGGATTCCTGAGAAATTTAATATGGAAAGGAAAATGATGAAAAATAGTAGTTGTGTTTTTTTAATTAACAGGACATATACTGCAGTACGTGAAATGTGGTTATATCCAAACAACTGGTTCAGTAAGTCTAGCTGAAAAGGGCTGGTCTTGGACAGGTTGGGGTGAAGTAATCCCTTCACTGTGGACAGTCTTTAAATAGTTCTAAAATGTTAAGTATGACAGAAGGATTTTTGTTCCTCAGGTTTACCAGGGTGCTATATCTGTTGTGACTGCAAAGATTTTTTTCATTACTGACTGTGACAATAGGAGTTACTGTCAGCTATGTCCGGAGAATTAGAGTAGTGGGTGTGTAATATATGCCAGCACAGCAAGCTGGAATTTTGTAATGAATTTTATGTCATTTACATATCAAAAATATTTGTACAGATGCTTGTGTTGAAAATGTATTTGTAATGTTGCTTGTGTTAAAAAATGTACCAAAAGTGGGTGCTGATGTTATTGTAACTGAATTAAATGTGTATGTTTTAAGAGGATACTGGAAGAGAAGAGGTTAATCTCAGTCCCAGCTAACTCTGAAAAATAGTTGGAATTAAATTAGGCCATAAATATTGTATCTTACAGTTCTGGTTGTAGCCAGAGACAAAATGTCTGGGAAACCAAGTATTAGGAAGCCTTCTTTATTGTATCTATCAGAGAGCTAAATGCTACTCTGGAAAGTTAGAGGTTTGAAACTGTTTTATGACTTCCAGGTGCTACAGCAGATTTGATCAAAGCTCTATCTGTGTGCATGGTAACACATAGTTCCTAAAATCCTGGCAGCGTCTAGTGTTGCTGATAGTGTGGGAAAAAGAGTCAGATTATCAGATGTGATGTCATTCTGTAAGCTATTCCAGAAATAATATTTAGATATTATATTGAGAAGTCTCTAAGTCAGACCGGGCAGTTTGTTTCTTGAACCTGACATAGAAGGATCCTTCACCTACTTCATCTTGCGTTGTTCTAGTAAGTGAACCAGGGAATAGTAACTCTTTAGATTAATCAGGAAACATAATGAGATTAGTTAAGTACTGTTTTTCTGTATCTGTGTGAAACTATTAATCTGTATTATTTCAATATTGCCTGTGGTTGAAATTCTGGTGTTTCCTGTAAATCGATATTTAGTATTATCATGTTCTTTTATTATTTATTATTAAATATATTTTAAACTTTTCCTTCTGGCTGGTCCTTTTAGAAAACATTTAAGCTTTGAGAGTATTTGCATATATTTATTTGGTGATAACTCTGGCCAGTCCTGGAAGCTTTGCTGTTGGCCAAACTACCACTTGTATTAATATTACATTCAGTCAGTATAATTGTGCCAGCCTTTACCAGGGGTCTATATTAGTGTATTGAATGGAAAAATAGCAAAAGCTGTTTAGTTGATCCAATACTGTCAAAATGGCAAAATAGTGAAGACACGGAACATCAAATTTTTTCCCAGGGAAAAAATTTGGTGGGCCATCTTTGGAATTTTGCCATTTCCTCTACTATGGTGCGATCTCAGAGTTGGTATATTTAAGTAGGGGTGCATGGGGGGTGAAGCCCCCCCACTTATGTTGTGTTTAAGTTTTTTTTTTTTTTTTTGCAGAGCAGTGAATTTTTTCCCTGGGAAAAAATTTGCTGTTCCGCGTGTTTGATATTTTGTGGTTTAGACATTATTGGTACAATGAAATAGCATTCGCTATTTTCATCATATGATAATGTAATATAGATGCCTTTCCCTGGTGTGTATGTGTGTGTGTGTGTGTGTGTGTGTGTGTGTGTGTGTGTGTGTGTGTGTGTGTGTGTGTGTGTGTGTGTGTGTAACTTAAATCTGAAAGAGTGTCTGTGTCAGCTACTAGGAGCAGGGACATGAAGCACTGGTTTCACAGAGAGGATGCTGGAGGACTTGACTTGGACATCCAACTCTGCAGTTGTGCCATTGGGGAGTTTTACTGAGGACCTGGGCAGAGACAGAGAGAGAAACCCAGACCTAGGACAGAGTGTTTTCCCTGTGTTCCAGTGAGGTCTGCATCTGGAAATACTGAGTATATCCATTTGTATTCCATGTGAATGTCCCTCTCCAGTGCCAGTGGTGAGTTTTCAGGCTCCTTGATTACTGGTCCAGAGTTGGGATGTCACACTAACCAGTATGCTCTGGAGTTTCTTAAGTGTCCTTTTGCTTTGTACATTGATTTGCCTTCTCTTATATTAATTCTAGCCATTTTTATGGGGGGGGGGGAGAAGAATAGTGGTTTATATTGCTACTCACTTTCAGTAAGAACCATTGTTTTCACTGAAGTGTATTGCCTTTTTAATGACAGGTGTGAGCCAGGGCCAGTGGGTTCAGTGGGGTCTCTGTTTTGTAATAGGGTGAAGTATATCCAGGACAAAAGAGAGTATAGACCATCACAAAGGGCTGTATCGGGTTAGTTACAGAGTAAAGGTGACTCCAGTTTATACTTTAAAGCAAAACTTACAGTAGGGGATTAGGCAGCAGCTCAGTGATCTATGGGCAAGTGAGAATGATTTCAGTGCTCACAAAGGTATGCAAACAGGAAGTTCAGATTTGCAAAGTCACCACAGTAGAAAAGACTGCTCGCAATGTTTCAGCATAGACTGATTGTAGGTAGACAGTTCACAAGCACATACCAACACTTTAACCAGTTTTTTCTTCTTTATTACGATCTGGTACCTCGGCCTTTCACCTTCAAAGGATCATAAACACAGTGTGCTACCAACGGTATATATACACATAAAGTAATGTTGATTAGCACAAACTTCTCATATTAGTTAAATTAATTAACTAATTCATCAATCAAGTCTTAAAGTGATCACAGTTTTTTAAGGTGCCTTAAAGTAATACATCCAATATGCACATAATGTATAATATAATATCAAGAAAATAAATAAAATATCAAAAACATGAATAACTCTCTCTAGTCTAAGAATAGATAATACCTATAATAATATTAGTTATATTAATATTAATAATTTAAATACTTAACTCCAAATTCAGTCCATAAGGCTTCAGTGTATTATATTTCAAAATCATTCTAGTTTCTAATTCAAGTAGTTTTTGAATATAAATTCCCCCACTTTCAAAACAAAATGGTTTACCCAAAATACAAAACCTCAAACTATTAGGGCAACCACCATGTTTTTCAAGAAAATGCTTGGCCACAGGACTAACTTCATTATGATTTTTAATATCTTTTAAATGTTCCAAAATGCGGATTCGAACCATCCTTTTAGTTTGTCCTATGTACCATAAATTAACACAAGAACAACCCAAAATGTATACTACCCCTACTGATTTACAATTAAAGTGATATTTCGGAGATGGGAAAGGGGATTTTTTGAGAAATTATACATTTATCCCACTTCCTTTTATAAAAAGAATGTAATAATCTATAAGCGATTTATTGATGATCTTTTTCTGATATGTAGTGGTGACATCACTGAATTCTTTGAATTTTTTGATAATTTGAATAATAATGATCATGGTTTGACCTTCTCTTTTGAATATAGTAGGGATAAGATTAATTTCTTAGACATAACATTATATCATAAAGATGAAAGTATTGGTTTTAGACCCTTCAGAAAAGATTCTTCGGTAAACATGTTTTTACATGCGGAGAGTATGCACCCTGGACATCTAATACGGTCATTACCTTTGGGTGAATTCCAAAGAATTTTTGACCATACTAGTAATGAAAATGAGAGATTTAAAGAATTAAATAATGTTGAGTCTAGATTAATTAAGAGGGGTTATAATAAAGATAATCTACTAATGTGTAAAAATAAATTATTAGGTATTGTTAATTATACTGAATATCGGAAGCCGGAAGGTGAACAAGATACACATAATTCTTTAGTATCTAAGATGAGATGAAAAAATAATGAAGAAAATAATGAAGAAAAATTATTTTTTGTTACAAAGTTTTCCCCTTTATCTGAAGAATTAACAAAAATAGTGAGAAAATACTGGTATTTAATTCATGAGGATGAAAACATAGGCCACTTGTTTCCCAGAAATATAACTTTTTCTTACAAGAAAGGGAAAAATTTGAAGGAGTTATTAAATTATAACTTCTTTAAAAGAAGTGATGAGAGAGGGAGTCTCCCATTAGGTACTTATCCGTGTGGTCATTGCAGCCTCTGTGTGAAGGTCAGTAACATTAATAAGATTAATGGTGTTACATTTTCTCCGAAATATCGCTTTAATTGTAAATCAGTAGGGGTAGTATACATTTTGGGTTGTTCTTGTGTTAATTTATGGTACATAGGACAAACTAAAAGGATGGTTCGAATCCGCATTTTGGAACATTTAAAAGATATTAAAAATCATAATGAAGTTAGTCCTGTGGCCAAGCATTTTCTTGAAAAACATGGTGGTTGCCCTAATAGTTTGAGGTTTTGTATTTTGGGTAAACCATTTTGTTTTGAAAGTGGGGGAATTTATATTCAAAAACTACTTAAATTAGAAATTAGAATGATTTTGAAATATAATACACTGAAGCCTTATGGACTGAATTTGGAGTTAAGTATTTAAATTATTAATATTAATATAACTAATATTATTATAGGTATTATCTATTCTTAGACTAGAGAGAGTTATTCATGTTTTTGATATTTTATTTATTTTCTTGATATTATATTATACATTATGTGCATATTGGATGTATTACTTTAAGGCACCTTAAAAAACTGTGATCACTTTAAGACTTGATTGATGAATTAGTTAATTAATTTAACTAATATGAGAAGTTTGTGCTTATCAACATTACTTTATGTGTATATATACTGTTGGTAGCACACTGTGTTTATGATCCTTTGAAGGCGAAAGGCCGAGGCACCAGATCGTAATAAAGAAGAAAAAACTGGTTAAAGTGTTGGTATGTGTTTGTGAACTGTTGTTGCTGCTTTCACGAGTGTGTTTGGATTGATTGTAGGTAGGCCCCTTTTGACTAAGCTGATCCATCTATATGACTGGGTCACCATGAGTGTGAATAGAGGAAACCCTTCATGTGTGATCTATCAAATGTTATCAAAGCCTCTGAATCAGGCTTATCTTTCAGGATCTTTGCAAAAATGAGAGAGGCAGGACTATTGACCAGACACTATAAAAGTAGTTAGATAATGGGGAGTGGTGGGGTGGGGGACTATCAGACAGAAAGAATGTTACAAGTCAATTATCATGTTTTTGCAGGGCACAATTAAATGTGCCCCTCACCAATGGTAAGAGATGTCAGGAAGCCTGATAAAAAAATCTGGAGATACACTCTGGGAACAGTAACACCTTAACTATAGCTTTTACAACTGCATATTGCTGCACAACTTGGGCATGATACTCCAGGTAGAATATATTAATGAACGAATGAAAACTCTTTATCATAAAAAATATTTGATTGTATGTGCAAGTTGGTATTGCAGCTGCTCAGGAAAAAGAAAAGATATTAAAATGTTTCGGACAGACTTAAGAAAAAAAAATCTAGCTGCATCTGTTGCTATTTCCAATGACTTAATGTAGGTTACTAAAATATCAGGGTAAAAATAAATCCCATATTAAGTGTGATACAGATATCCATGGTTTATCTTTCTCCACAAATTAGAATTTCTTAAGTGCAGATAAGTCTCATGCAAATGGAAAGGAGAGGCTAGGAGGAAATCTGGTTTAGTAATTTCCATAGGAGTTTGAGTGGATTTACAAGTCGGAATCACAATCTCAGACAAAAAAGGAAGAAAAGGACAACAGCAACAGTAATTCAATACACTCAACAAAAGTTAATTAGATTTCAAAGAAAAGAAGAATATATTTTCTTTTCAAATAAGTTGATAGAAAGAGCAATCAATTAAATTTCATTGCTTGTGAAGCAAACAATATTCATGGCATCAGTGAATAATTCAATGTTATTAAAATAGTCATAAATTCTATACTTCTGTTGAAATACACAAGAATTATCATTTCTAAATCTATGAATATGTTTATCATATGCTAGCTGCCATTGGAGGCCATTTTAAATCGAGATGGTTTTCCTTTCAAAAGTGAAAATCACATTCTGAGTCTTGTGTTTCTGAGGCAAACACTTTAACCATTATGCCAACCCTCTTTATGCCACCACCATTTCCTTCGAAAGCACTAAGGAGTTTTCTTAAGATATCACAAGAAACATAGCTTGAGTAGAAAGTGTATGTGTTTAGATAACTCACTTACTTCCCATTCTTGGAAGATCTTGCACATTGTTGATACAAGAGTAAAGGTCTTTTTGCCAACTCTTCCTAGCATTTATTTACCTTAGTATTTATCTTTGCATTTTTAGTAGGCTCCACACCTATTTAGTGCTCCATCAGTTGATTATACTGAGTTTTAGCAGAGAAGATGTCTCCAAACTGTCAAAATACTGTTCAGAGTTCCTGAGCCTGGGTATGTGATAGGTAATATGACAACACTAATTTAAGTTCATAGGTTCATAGGTGTATGCTAGGCTAATGGCCCTTGAGCCTTTACAAGCCTAGCCCAAAACAATTGCCCAGGCACCGTGCCACCCGATGTTAGTTCACAGTGCCCCTATCCAGTAGGGCAACTGGAGTGATCCCTGGGGCTGAACTTTCTGTTACCCATACACTCATCAAGATTTCTCTTGAAGAAGGCCAGTGAGGTGCTCTCTTAACATGAATGGGAAGCTTATTCCAGAGTATGGGCAGTCTTTGGGAGATGAACCTGTCCCTCCAGTATGTTCTGTTCATTGTGGTAATGAGGTTGTGATCTCTGGAGTGTGTTGCGTGGGGGTATTGAGATTCCTTTAGGTGTAGCATTTCAAGCAGGGCTGGGTCAGACATGGCTTTGTAAGTCAAGCAGAGATCACCTCTAAGTAGATGATAACAGATTGAAAACAGCTGAAGTTTTGTGAGTCTGTCCATGTAAGACATGTGTTTAAGGCCTAGTATCCTTTTTGTGAGGTACTTTTGTGGCCTCTTCAGCTGTTCTAGGTGTCTGGTCAGGTACATGCCAAATGAGGCGTTATATTCTATGATTGGTCTAATGAGGGATGAGTAGACAAGGATGATGACCTCTTTCTTCCTGGATGTGAAACCTTTGGTTATAAGATGTGCCATGTAGAAGGACTTTCTGACCACAGTGGCAATGTGGTGGTTGAAGGTGAGATGGCTGTCAACCTGGGTGCCCAGATCTCTTATGGCCCCTTCAGTGTTCAGTGGGCTCCCATCAACATGGTAATTCATGGGAACTGAGTTTTTTCCAATGAGGATGATAACGCATGTTTTGGTGTTAAGCTTCAGACCATGGTTCCAACACCAGTTATTGGTTTCAGAGGTGCCCTTTTGTAGGATGTCTGCATCACATGGGGATTTGATAATGACTTCTAGCTTGCAGTCATCCACAAACTTGGTCAGCCAGAGTCCTTCTGCATTGGCCTGGACTTCTGAGAAATAGATGCCAAACAAGAGAGGGCCCAGGACCGAGCCCTGTGGAACTCCACTCATGACTGGTCGATAGTCTGATTTGGAATCTGCAACTTTCACTCTGTGGGTCCTGTCTGTGAGCCAATTTGCAACCCACCTAGTGATGTAAGGATTGATGCCTAGTTTTATGAGTTTATCAATGATACCAGAGTGGGAAATGGTATCAAAGGCTTTGGCCAGGTCGAGGTATGCTGTATGCACTGCCTTACCCTTACCCTTATCCACAGCCTTGGTGACTGCCTCAAAGAAGTCAACCAGGTTCAGCAGGCGGGATCTCTCCTTGACAAAGCCAAACTGTGTGGGGTCAAGAGTTTGGAGATTGACTATATCTTTGTTGAGCAGGTCCATGATGATGCGCTCCATAGCTCCATAGCTTTGCATACCAGACTTGTCAGGCTACTGGGGTGATAGTTCCCAGGGTCTATAGTTACTCCCCCTTTATGAAGCAGGATGACTGTAGCAGTGCGCCATTCATTAGGGGCACAGCCTGAGGTAAGGCTGTAATTGAACAGGGCACATAGATGTGGTGCCAGTTCATCTTCTAGCTCATGTAGGATGCAGACAGGGATATTATCAGGTCCCGTGGATGCTGTGTTCTTGGCTTTGGACAATGCAACTTTTACTTGTGCCACAGAAATGGTGGGTACAAGGCTTTCTTCTGGTATTGTGATAGGGCCCATGAGGGCGAGGTAAAGTTGCCACTGAATCTATTGGCCAATATGTTGGCTCAGTATAGCAGGTGCCATTGTGCAATAACTCAGAGCAAATCTGGGTATCACCTTGGAGGTTTTTGATATAGCTATAGAAGGTTTTGTGGTTGTTTTTGGTGTCAGCCACAATTCTGCATTCATAGCTGGCTTTAGAGGATTTGATAATGGATCTCAGCTTTTTGTTGAGACTGATAAGGGAGGTTTTCCAGTCTTGTGACTTCATCTTTTTCTGCAACAGTTTCTTCCTTCTGTTGTAGAGTTTATTGATGGCTGGGGACCACCAGATTGGCGTTTTTTTTTTGGAAAAGAGCATCTTATTTCTATTTGGTATGGCAAAGTCCATGCATTTGTGTATGTGCTTGTACAGTACATTGGTGTATGATTCAGCAGTCATGCAGCTATTTTCCATTGACATGGGTGCTGAGAAGTTAGCCACCTCTGTTGTTAGGAGCTCAAAGTCGCTTTAGAGAAATTTTTCAGGGTGGTCACCTTAGCAGGGGGTGTAGGTGAGATGGACAGTTCCACAGTGATCAGTTTGTGGTTGGATTTAACCAGGGAGGAATTGGCTATATGTGTGAAGCAATGGTCTCCCATGTTGGTGATAACCAGGATGAGGATGTTGCTTCCTCTAGTGGGGGTCAGAATGAGCTGGTCCAGGGCATTGGAACTGAAAAATTCCAAAAAGTGTTGTGCCTGTACATTGGTACTTGAGTAGTTTTCCCTGTTGATGGAAGGGTAGTTGAAGTCACCCTGTATGAGAGTATTGGGTTGAACCTTGATAGATTCCAGGGTGCTTAGGAACTTGGAGTGAGAGTCTAAGGACATGATTGGGGTTCTGTAGCAAGCTATGACTTGTATTGTTGTCTTACCCACTGTTAGTTGTACCTGAAGTATCTCAGATGCATTATGCTGGGCTACCAGTCTAGAGTTGTGCGTATCCTTTAAGAATATGGAGCCACCACCATCTTTGGAGCTTCTGGATGTATTCTGGGGCTGAAAGGTATGGAATGAGTTGTAGCTTGGGAGTGCAGGGCTGCTTTCTGCCCTTTTAAACCAGGTTTCTGTTAGAGCACAGATGTCGACATTCTCCATTTAGAGGAGAGCTTTGAGCAAGTGCATCTTGAGATTTAGACTTCTAGCACTGAGCAGCATGGCCTTCAGATTGCATTTGTTTGTAGCTGTTATGGTGGAATTTTGGTCTTTGGAACACTGCCTAAAAAAGGCACTATAGAGGTGGCAAGAGCCTTAGCCAGCACCTGGAATTCCAGGGGTGACAGATGCAGGCCGTCTATAGCAAAGCATTGAGGTCTGTCAATCATGTTGTCCCAGGTAGACAGATACTGGATCCGCTTAGAATGACACCAGAAGCTTAGCCAATTGTTGAAGTCAATAATTTTCTGCTCATACTGTGGTATAATTCTGGGTGATGGTAGAATACTGCTCAAGGCTGGGGTCATACCTGCCTGGGCCGCATAATCCGAGAGTTCCATTACATCTCTTTTCATGTAGTCCAGGGAGGTACATCTCAGGTCATTCACACACACATGGACAATGACTGAGTCATATTTGTACTTGTTGTTGAGTGACCTGAGTGCATGTATTATGTGGTGGATCCTGGCACCTGATAGACAACTGACTGTCACTGTCTCCTTCAACCTAATGAGTGGGACATCAGTGTGCCTCACAACTGAGTCTCCTATGATTAGTACATTGTGCAAAATGTTTTGCCTTAAAGGCTTAGGTTGAGAGACACACTGTAGTGGTGAGCTATGTGTTCTAGGGTTGGTGTTGTGTTGTGTTGTTTGAGTGCATTTCTGTTTTGGTGGTCTCTGTTGTCTGGGTAAATTTTTATTGAGACCCTCAGCGAAGGTGGGTGTATGGTTTGTGTTTCTATGTGTGGGTTATGATGGTTGGTGTTTTGGAGGGCTGTGTGTTCTATGTAGTGAGTTGCAGGTGTTGATGTTCTTCTATTGACCAGCTAGTCTGGTCTTGGTTGGAAAGTGTATTGCTTCCAGTTTGGTGATATAAGTGCATCTTTCACATGTATGAGTGTTGGGAGGTAAGTGGAGAGGGTTGTCTGTGTTACATTAGACAATTGCCACACTGTCTCAGAATGTCCAAGTGCACCAGATTAGCTGAGGAAAGCACAGGAAATTGCCCTACAATCATACCAGGAGGGATGGTCATAACTAATAAGTACTGGTGTTGTTACTGAGTAGGAACAGCTTGCACTGATAGCACCTAAGTGTGCTACAATAAATGCTACAAAAGCCTGTTAAAGTGCTAGCTAATTAAGCTAATTGAAGTACAAGAAGTAAAAGAACAAGCTTAGAATTTTTTTTTTGTTTTTTTGCAGAGAAGCAGTTAAACCAGTAGCAAAAACACTTTAAATGCAGTACAAGCTAGCACACTTGAGTGTGTAGCAATATTAAGGCAAATGCAGTTTAAATTAATGCAGATAAATTAAAAATGACAAAAAACAAGTCCAGAGAGCAGTAAATTATGAAAAAATCAAAATGGAGGCACAGAGTATCTTTTTCTCCTCTTGTTACTGTTGTAGTCTGCAGGATGCCAAAACTGGATCCGCAGAGCTTAAACATCCACAAACCCATGCAAACATGGGCTTTTAAACCAGAAAGTTGAAAGGGATGGAAAAACTGCCCAAATGGCCAATAAACTACAATTTCTGGGCCAGAAACCACTCCTCTTGTGGTAGATAGGCTACCTAGTGCTTACCATTCCCACTGATAAGCTAGAAGGATCCCTCCAAAACAGAAAGGTCTGGGGGGCTCAGAAACTTACAAAGCAGTCCTGGATACAGCAAATCTGTAGTTGGACTAGGCTAGTTACAGGAAAGGCGGGAAACAAGCTTAGAACTTTTTTGTTTGTTTTTTGCGGAAAAGCAGTTAAAACATTAGCAATTTTACAAGCAGCTCAGGTGGACTGACATAAAGTTATCCTCTTTGTGAGTATTTCTCAAGGACAACCTATAGTGTTGAACATTTCTAACAAGCAATTTTTCAAGTAACATAACGTATTGAAAGACCACAAATTTGCAATTTTGAGTTAAATCCACCAGTTTAAATTTATTGTACATTATATAACTGAACCCCTTATTTTGAGACAGTCAAGTCATAATATTTTTCACTGCTAACAAACTGTAAACTGTAATAGTATACTAAAAGGATCCATTAACAATGACAAAAAAACTTGAATCAATAAACAGTAGTTCTTATGAAGTGCAATGCATGGGATTTTATGTGCAATTGCCAGATGTAAGATATATAAAGATATCCCTCTATCTTCTCCACTGAATCTCGAACATTCTCAGATGCCCAATATGATGGTACTATTTTCCAATGAATAAGTACAAACGCAGCAAAATATATATGTATGTGACTGTATCAACAATATGTGAATGCTCGTAAGAGTGAACCAAAACAAAGTGATTATTTTACACCAAAGTGTAAAATAATAGAACTTTAAAAAAAATGAAAATATACTAACTCCAAGACTGCATAACAGTGGGGTAACGACAAATTTCCTGACTCATTGCAACCTAATTCAATACAAAATGCTGCTAGCAGAAGCTCAGTGTAATAGAACATTCACTCACATGAGAGCTCTCTTTTTTAAGTAATAAAAAGTGTTCACTCATTTCAGAGTTTGCTCTTATCAATGGTAAGTGTGTATATATATATATATATATATATATATATATATATATATATATATATATATATATATATATATATATATATATATATATATAGGAGCAATACAGAATCCTGAGTGCCCAAAATCCTGAAGACCAAAATCCTGAGACCAAAATCCTGAAAGTTCAAATTACTAAAACTCAAAATACTAAAAACTCAAAATCCTGAAAACACAGAAGATACCAAACACTTACTATATTCCAGCACAAGTACATACAGAAACATATTACCCTTCAACTATATGCAGGGGGGGCAAGCCCCCCCCCTGCACCCCATACCTACTGCTAGTTAAATATATCAACTCCAAGATTGCACTTCACTACACTAAGTGTAATCTTGGAGTTGATATATTCAAGTAGCAGAGGGTGTGGGGGGCACAGCCCCCACATGGTGGGTGCAGGGGGGCTTGCCCCCTGCTTACACATGGAGAACAGTAATATAGTTTGTGTTTTATTTGTTTCTGTATGTACTTGTGCTGGAATATAGTAAGTATTGGTATCCTGTGTGCTTTCAGGATTTTGAGTTTTCAGTATTTTGAACTTTCAGGATTTTGGTCTCAAGATTTTGGTCTTCGAGATTTTAGGCTTTCAGGACTCTGTAGCGCTCCTATATATATATATATATATATATATATATATATATATATATATATATATATATATATATATATATATATATATATATATATATATATTTATATATATATGTACACACACAAGCAGCCATATATTCTGTCATTCTGTATACACCTATAATTATTGTATGTATGCCCAAACTCCAAAACTGATTGTTTTCCTTGCCTGATAATTTTGTCCAAAAGCTCAGTTTATTGCTTCCACAACAATGCCCTACCCTTTATCTCGTTCCTCAGCAGCACATCACCAGCAGTTATTTGAATTTCCCCACCTCTAATTTATTCATTCTATAGGGAAAGCATCCACTGATGTGTCAACTTTAGCAATGTAGATCATAGGATCAGAGGTCATAGGGAGTTACTAGGTTATTGGCCTTGAGGCCCTTATAAGCCTAGCCAAGAGCTAAAACCCATGTTTAGACAAGTCAGCACCCAGAGCCCCTGTCCAGCAGTGACACAGGTAGAATCCCAGGGGTGTATTTTCTGTTTCCCATCCAGTTATCCAGGTTGCGCATAAAAAGGGATAATGAGGTACTCGGATGTGGAGAGGGAGTCTATTCCACAGATGAGGGAGTCTCTGAGATAAGCAAGTAACAGGTAAATAACTTAAATTAAATTTCAGTTTATCATTCCACTGCTTTTCTTGTATCTTTATGTTTAACACAGAGTTTCACTTTCATTTAATGTCCTTGATTAATGTATAATCTACTGGAAATTTGCTTTTATCCCTCATTTATATTCAACTGTGCGTACTGTTAAGTTTCCTATATACACCCAGCAAGGATTTTTGGTTAATGTTATTATCTTTTTTGCTTTCCTAATCAGACTACATATTTGCAAACATTGTCACTAATAATTCTTAATGTATCTCTTATTGTCCAGTAGTGAGCTGAAATCTTTGACATTATGTGTATCAAAATACATTTATATTTTACTCAGATTCATAGGTTCATAGGTTCATAGGTTTATACTAGGCTATCTGCCCTAAGGCATTTATAAGCCTAGCCCAAATTATTGTGGCTTACGCCACCCCTTATATGAAAAAATACTGTGCCCATTAGTTTGTTGTGCCTCTGTCCAGCAGTGACACAGAGATGATTCCTGGGGTAAACCTACGATCTCCCATCCACAGGTCTAGATTTCTCTTGAACAGAGTCAGCGAGGTGCTCTGCCTCACATGGACCGGGATTTTATTCCACAGCATAGGGAGTCTCTGAGTGATAAATCTATCCCTCCACCACGCCCCTATTTATATCCGTGCTAAGGTTTAAGTCGCTTGCTCTAGTGGTTTTGGTGGATTTGGATTTTTTGAGGTGGAGCATGTCCATTAATTCCGGGTTGGACATGGCCTTGTATGTCAGGCACATGTCACCTCTGAGCAGACGGTATGCGACTGAATAGAGCTGGAGTTTCTTCAATCTGGCAGCATATGACAGATTTTGGAGTCCCTTTATCCTTTTGGTGAGGAACTTTTGGGGTCTCTCCAATTGCTGCAGATATCGGGTGAGATACATCCCGAATGGGGCATTGTACTCGATCATTGGTCTGATAAGTGAAGAGTACAGGGGAACAATGACCTCACTAGATCTGGATGTGAATCCCTTCATGATCAGGTGGGCAATGTAGAAGGTCTTTCTAACCACTTTAGCAATGTGAGTGTCAAAAGAAAGGCCACTGTCAACCTGGGTCCCCAGGTCCCTGATAACCTCTTCTGTGCTTAGTGGATTGCCACCTATATGGTAGCTTGGGGTTACCTTGTTTTTCCCGAAGGGTATGACTATACATTTTTGGCGTTTAACTTCAGGCCATGGCTCTGGCACCAGCTATCTGTTTCCATGAGTCCCTTCTGAAGGATATCCGTGTCCGATGCACTTTCCACTATGGCGCCCAGTTTGCAGTCGTCTGCAAACTTTGTCAGCCAAAGTCCTCCCATGTTGGCCTGTACTTCTGAGAAGTAGATGCCAAACAATAGGGGGCCAAGGACCGAGCCCTGTGGGACACCACTTGTGACCGGCTTGGAGTCTGACACAGCGCCAGCAACTCTAACCCTGTGGGTTCTGTCCTTAAGCCAGTTTGCAACCCATCTTGTGACATATGGGTTTACATTTAAGCTGGTAAGTTTTTCTACAATACCCGAGTGGGGTATTGTGTCGATTGATTACAGTTATTTCGAGTTGCACCCTAATAGGTTTTGGAAAGAATCCTGGCATTTTATATCGCCATATGCTGAATGCTTCCATATATACGATTAAGATTACATAGACCAAAGCCTACCTAGCATGAGAGAGGGAAACAACTTTTACCTTCTTATTTGTGTATAAAAACTCTTATCCCACAGGAATTTTTAAATTAGTTTCTGGTATTTATTGCTGTATTTGGAATGTGGAAGGTGTTGAAATAAGAAAAGTATGTTGAGAGAAATAAACATTTTTTTATGATGTGGACTGTCATAAGGAAATGGAATTTCAATTGTTTCCATTTACTTAGTTTTGCAGTAAGCAATCAAAAACTGATTTTGCATTTCTTGCTGTAATTCCTTAGCTTTACAAATGAAGGATGTGCCTAGATTATACCCTTCTCCTTCTTTATTTCACAATGTTTTCATTGTTAGAAATGGCAGTGGAGAGCTGTTTTTCCCCTCATTTATTGATAGACCTGTTATTATTTTAAAACAATGAAACATTTGTATGATCTTTGGATTATTATCTTCGGGTTGGTGGATCCACATTATACAGTGATATGTAAACGACATCGATTTTAATGTTTCACTGCCTAACAGTTTGATCCCTATTTGCTTGTGATATTGTTTAATGCATGGTGATTATGACTTCTCAATGCAAACAATAATAAAGATAAGGGACAGCCATGCCTCATACCATTTTAACATGATGGTATTTGAAGCTACTTCATCAGTTAACTATCTGTGGAGTTGATTGGTTATACAAGTAATATTTATCAATTCATTGTTTTGGGAAAGTCATGTATTTTAATGAGAGCCAAATAAATAATCATTCAGAAATTACAAATTCTACGAAGGCACTCATGTTGTTCCCATATTTATCATGGATGACATCAACTGTATATCTGACTCAAATCAGTTTTCAGCCATTACTCTATGTGAACTAACAGTAGAAGTCTTAACATAAACACTGTCAAAGCAGTAACATTAAGCTGTTTTTAGATAGAGATTGCAAATACATTTGGTAAATATAAGGTTTAGTGGTTTGCCAACAAGTATTCATCTGAACTTGTCTTATCTGGTTTTCTAAGGATGCCTTGAAATCGTATCCCTGACATATCAAATTACTCAGAGCTCTTACGAATCTCAAACACAGATACTTAAGCTACCACCATACTAATAGGTTCATACTGTAGGTATGTACTAGGCTAATGGCCCTGGAGCCTTCACAAGCCTAGCCCAATCACAGTCCTATTCCCATCTTCCAGTAATGTGTTTTATTAGTTCTGCACCATCCCTAATCAATGTATAAAATTCCTGTGCAAGATCATAATCAATATTCTGTACCTGTTTGTCTCCCTATAAAGTACAATAGTTAAAAACAAAGCAGTAGTCCTGATGACAAGTGGTCTACAATTTTTAATGTCATCCTCTAATAATACTTAATAGAATGAATAGCAATCATAAAAAATATCAGTTCTGCAAAAACACAAACAGAAAGAAATCAACAATCCTGTTCAGTAATGCGAAAAATAGCTTCAAAATATCTGCAGATCTTCTGCCTGTCGAAGGCATCCACAGTCATCCCAACTTTGTATTAACACTTTCCCAACCTCGATTAATTCCAGTAACTGGCAAAGAATGTAGGCTAATTTTCAATACAGTACCCCTTACTTATAATGCAGGCCATGCATACAACACAACCTCCCCCATTATATGGTATCAAGCTACTGTACAAAAGTGACATTCAGCATCTCATCCACCTTTCCTGCTATCCTCCTTCCTTAAACTAGGGACAAATGCAATAGCTCTTTCTGCTAGCCTTTGGAAAAGACACATAAGAGAAAGAGAAGTTCTAGACAGTAGGGGAGCTGACCTAATAACGCCATTATAAAGGTAGCTCATTGGAGGCACTTTCAAAATACAGGCTTATGATTATGCTTCTATTTCGGTCTTCTTCAAAATACTGGAATCATTTATACAGAAAATCCAGTCGTAATTACCAACATAGCACTAGCGATATTGATTTAAATCTTGTTATGGTTTTAATTGGAGTTTATTCAGTTCTTAAGAAGGAAACTCAATAAATGAGCAATTTTGTGAAAGGACCATTCCTGCACTTATCCAAGACTTCCAGTAGTGACCACCTCCAGGTATCTAAACAATAGATAAGGAATTATCAGTTAGAATGGTGTCAGCGAGGCAAATAACCAGACACTTAAGCATCATATAAGGTTCGGTTACAGGACCTCTTCTTTTTACTGTCTTTGTTCAGGACATGTGAGCACACTCAAAATGATGTGATATCATATAGTACTGATGATACTACTCACGGCTGTAGTCAGGCATAGTATTTGTACTCAGCAGAGTGCATTTTTAATGAATATGTTTCTGAGACATTGTGGCTCAATGAGGCCAGTCTGTTCTACATCTCTGAACTAATGTATGCTACATGTATGAGTGCACACACACACACACACACACACACACACACACACACACACACACACACATGCACACATGTGTGTGTGTCTATATATGTGTGTATATATATATATATATATATATATATATATATATATATATATAGATATAGAGAGAGAGACCTATTTCTAGTACATGCTGTGTATATATATATATATATATATATATATATATATATATATATATATATATATATATATATATATATGTATACACACACACACATATATATATATATATATATATATATATATATATATATATATATATATATATATATATACAACAAAGATTCCAGCATATGAAGAAATCTTCACCAAAAATAACTTTTAATCACATTTGCAAGAATAAAATACAGACCAGTTTTACAGCAAAATAATTAGTGTAATGCAAACAGTTCACAGTGCAGTGGTCTTCTCTGTGCCTGCAGTGAATCTGTGACAGCCATATGTGTCCCTAACCAAATGTACCCACAAGGAAGTATGTCATTGGCTTAACAGGCTGAACCCATTTCAAACAGTATAGCAGCAAAGAAATCAGCTGCTGTGTTGAGATGAGTAACAGACAAAGTGGAAAATGCTCACCTGAGCAACCACTGTTTTGCCCAAGATACCATCAGCAAGATAACAAGTTATGCCCAGTGCTCAGCAGAGAATGCAGAGAGTGTGTACTGTCTGACAATTTTCCCCAACTTTGCTACTCTGGGGAATAGAAAAAAGAAAAGTGTTTGCAAATGACCGACTGATAAAATGAATGAGTGTTCAGACACTGAATCAAATCATTATCTACCTTCGTCAGACAATTCTCCTGGTCCATCAAGTTTATTTTTGAAAGTGGTTGATGTGTGCAGTATCAGATCCACTATGCATCTCGAACTCATAACCCACTGATAGCAAGATGGATAAGATAAATTTGCTGAAGCATGCGTGTGCAAACACATACACACACATATACACATGCACTCACCATAATTACTTGTGACAACTCTTGTAAAACAGTTTTGAAGTGGTACAAGCCTTCTACACCTCTGCCTATAGGGGCTTTGTTCCCAAAACTTCCTTATTGTTTATGCTAACTCCATGTTCACATAAACCTCATGCAAAATAGAATCCCCTGTGAAGTTTAAAAAAAATAGCTCCCAGAATTGTGTTTGCTCATTAAAACCAATATTTATGTAAAATTTCTCTGGGAGAGCTGGGATGAGAAAGACAGCATTCCCAGAGTAACAATGTATTTGAATGATAGCTCTCTCATGTAAAACTAGTATATTCTATTCCTTCGCTTTACATAGAAAATCCAAAGGTGTTATTGTAAGAAACACTGGACTGAGAGATGTTTATATATGAAAAAGTCTATCATTTAGTTTTAATACTGTAGTAGAAACTAATATTAAACTTAAAATGCATTTAGAGAATTGCGGTTGAAAAGCTCAGTTTTTGAGTTTTAATCTGCCATTACTGACATTCTAGTCATAGACTAAAACCACTGGGCCAAAACAATTTTACTGTATATCAATGCAAGAATCAGATATTTTGAGTGGATTAGTTTATGAATAACTGGGTGTCGTAACTTGAATTTATAGTGTGTAGACACAAGTATGGAACATTACAGGTCACAATGCTTTCCGTAAAGATGATTTGTAGACTCACAAGAGAACATGATTAATATGCCTATGAAGTCAGTTATATGTAAATTCGCACAGAACATAATTTTCTTGTCCTCGAAGTATATGGTTTGCACATTCATAAAAGCATTATTTTTAGGCAAAAGCTTCACAAGTTTATATAGTACATTCCATTATGCCTAATAAGCAAAGTGTAGTAATTTACGGTTGCAAAATGCAAATAAAATTGAACTTAGATGTCTCATTTGGTATTTTTTGTTAAAATGCCTACTTTTTACTGGTCTTGACAATTTACTATAGGAGTTTATCTGCAAAACTGAACAAGGTGTTTTGCTACAAATGCTAAAATATGGTAGTGTCAAAGTGACCAGATGAAAAGAAAAAAACTGCAATACCAAACTAAATGCACTACCACTTCTATGATGAGATGCAAGGAATGTTGTTTAAGTTCAGCAATGGGATTGTGCCAAACCAACTACATAAGAAAATTTTGGAAAGTGAAGCATACTCAGGTATTGTGTAATTTAAAGAAGGGGCATATGGCAACTTTAGGTCTGGTATGTATCATCAAACAGAACTCATGGTCAAAAATACAAATTCAAAATATGTTTCATAAAAAATACTAAAAATACAATGAAACTTCATGAAGTAAATCTGCTGGTTTTGTTTAAGTTAAAGGTCAGCTTACATGTAATTTGTGTTGACTGTTATTTAAGGTTTCCAGAACTCATCACAATAAAGGAGGCATGTTTGCAATCAGTCATTATGCTAATGAATCTTTTTTTTTTCATATCATGGCATCCGTGGTATTCTTATTTATAATAATGGTTTAGAGTCCATTAGTTGAGAATTTTATATATTCTCACAACTCAGGGTATTTTATTGATTTATTTTTTATTTATTCACATTTGTTGACCAGGAAATTCCACTGGGTCAGAAACCCATTTTCAGTGGAGGCCCAGGGAGAAAAGCTCCACATTGAAATTAAAATTACACAGAGTTACTATTTACAGTTTTAAAACATAAGAACATAAAGATTAGTTTAGCCATGTACAATTGTAAATTAGTAATATGCAGACTAAGGAGTTTTAACAATTGGAATAAATGACAATGTTGGATAATTCGAAATTCAGTAACATAAAAACATCAGTTATAACTTGAAAAAAAAAATATTAGTGTAACTAAACAAGTATGGCAGAAAAGCTATCAACAAAGTATAGTAAAAAGCTTTATTAACACTTTGCTTGATCGCGTTCATCCCAGTGTCAAAGGACTTCATCCGAAGTAAAGTACATAACAAATCACACTCTGTAGTTATATCATAATGCTCTTCAAAATGTCAAGCAATTAATCACAAAACATTTGAATTCAACACAATACACTACAACAAATAATTCATAAAAATAAACAAAGCTGAAATTGTTGAATTAATTTAAGACCAATTTAAGACCATTTAATTTTTACATCTAAGGTTAGCACAGTTTAACGTGTTAATTTTTAATTAATATTTTTTTAATGACATGGTTTAAAAGTGGAATTGTATTAACATTTCTTTTTTTTATTTGTGAAAACAATGCAGGGAGTGTTTTGAGCCATGTAAATAAGGTATTTTTATTCTGCTCTCATGCTGGATGCATTTGATGTGTTTCAGGATTTTTGTTCTTAAATTAATTCAACATTTTGAGCTTTATTATTTTATTTTATGAGCTCTTTGTTCTAGTGTTTGAAAAATTATGAATTCATTCATATGTTTTATTGTTGGTTATTTGATTGATTTTCTTTTTTTGATGAGCATCGTGGTATAAATAGAGTGTAGTTTATTATTTACTTTAGTTTTGATTAAGTTCTTTGATAATGGAACAAAAGCATTCAACTAAAGTGTTAAAAAAGCTTTTTACTAGACTTTGTTCACAGTGAAGTTTTCGGCTGTACTTGCTTAGATACCCTAATATTGGTTGCGAGGTTCCTGGTTGCACTTTTTAATGTAAGCTATCTTTTTGGTCATTGGTAATTTCACAAAGTAACATGTTTAACAATTTATACCTATTTCAATGGTCAGACTGAAAATTATAAAAAAAATAATGCTGTCTGGTCCTACTTGAGTATAAAAAACTCCACTGTGATCAATTTGATGACTAATTCTGCTCAGCTTTTGATAGAAAGGAGGATTAAGACAACATTACTTAGCTTAAAGTCAGCCTGTCAGAAAGCTTAGAAGAAGATGAAATGTATTGCTGCAGATAAGGTATAACACTGTCTATCCTAAAACCATGAAAAGTAGTAAGAATTCAGTATCCATCAGTGAGCCACTCAAGGCAAAAGGGAGCTGTTGTGATAGATAATGTTAATATACACTGAGGTATTTCATTGTTGAAAGAGATGGACAGAGACCCATGCATAATTACAGGCATTTATACAGGACTGGACTGTTATCAGTTCAGAATAATGCAGTGCCTGATAGGATGATGTGAGGATTACAGTTTAGGTCAGCCCTACTCAAGAAGTGAGGATTACAGTATAGGCTAGCTGTATCTAAGAGGTGACTCAGTTGCCAGCAAAACATAATTTTCCAGAGATGTACACCTTATCCTCATTTTTCATGCCAACATACTACAGTCACTGAAAGAGCCTGAAACATGTGATAATGGGGTCTACCTGATGTTGTCGAAATCCCACATCACCGAATCTCAGTTGATCGACACTCAAAATATTGAAATCACACTCAGTTGCACCAGAACTAAGAAGGTTTTCCCATGGTAAGTAACTTGTTTTGTGAGATGGTGAACTTTGCCCTTATCCTAACCATAGTGCAATCTTGGAGTTAGTATATTTAGTTAGGGGGTGGTGTTGGGCTTATCCCTCCAGCTGGATGGGTTAGGGATGGTGTGGTTTAGGTTTTGTTTCTTTTTGGGTAACTGGTTACTTACCGTGGGACAATCTTACTTTTTCTGCTGCTTCCATTAAGTGCAATTTTGATATTTTAAGTGTCAATAAACTGACATTCGATGATGTGGGATTTTGACAAAGTAAGGTAGATCTGATAATGACACTGTATTATATTTGCCTGCAGTTCTTACAATGACTCCATATTCCAACAGAGGCTGTTAAGTATCAAGACACATAAGAGCCTTTAACTCATTAACACCTGCGTGGTGTGGAATGTCACACCTCTTGCAGCCTACACACATCCTTGCATTCCAGAGCATTTTCTGAAAAATCAGCATCAAAAGTATCATAAACAAATTTGAATAATTTGTAAACAATAACATATATTAATAATGTATAAATAGCAATGTTATCAGTAAGATGTGTTATTTGTCTTGATAATTGTCAATGCATTCATACCCCCGGATTCTGCAAGCCTTGCATGGCATGCAGGATTAGTGCAGGAGCTCTAGCAGGCAATATGTCTGCCGTGCGATCCAGGAATAACCTGCAGGGCTGTGCATGGGCACTCCTGCACTAGTCCTGCATGGACTCAGCCTCTGTATGCAAATTACCCCATTTTCAGGAGAAATCCATGCAAATGAGGTGAATTTGTGATCCAAGAAGCTAGAAACTAGCCATACAGGACTAGTATAATTTGCAGAAATGTACTCGGTTAGTAACGGAGTACATTTCTGCAAATTCCAAAACGGAGCGATGACAGCTCCAAATAAAGGGTGCATATCATTCAGGAAGCATGCCAATGGCCAAGTATAAGGCCATTAACATTAAAAACAGTTTAAAAAATAAAAAAAATCAACTTTTATTTTTTTTAGTTGATCTCGGCTGTTTAAGCGTAGGGCAGCGGCATGCAAATGGGATCGGGAGAAATAAGAAAAGAAACCTAAAATAAGCATTCTAACTAAAATCACTATTCTGCCATTAATGTCAATGGCAGGCAGAAGTCAACAAGGCCAGTGAGTGGTGGTTGCTAAGGGGGGAGGCTCAGTGTGAGACATTTAACTATGCATTAGCAGGCAATCCTATGCAAATGAGGGGAATGATAGTGAATCCCAGATTTCCCCATCATGCTAGTCAGCTCCCAACAGTGTAAGAGCAGGAATAGCTTGGTGCAAGCCTAGGAGTTAGCTGACATCATAGGGGTGTGTGCCAGGCATACTGTAAATGGATTAGAGCCCTGTGGCTCAGGTTTGCTCCTAGCTAAGCAAAGCTAGGCAAAGGGGTGTGTCTGAGTCTGCCTAGCACTCTTTACATTACCTAAGCAGGTGTGCGCGCCATGCACCGGGTTTGAAATTAAAAAAAAAAAAAAAAAAAAAAAAGTTAATCCAGGAAATAGCAGCTCTGTGCACATTTGAGCACTGTGTTTGTGTGACAGACCCCTGGGCTTAAATAGGAAGACAATGAGAATGGAAAACAGTAGTAGGAAGGTAATCAAGGAGAACTAGCATAGCTGACAGGTGAAATGAATCAAAATCAGCCAATTACACAGGCAGCAGACCAGCCCAGAACACTACTATAAACTATGCAAACACCTTTCACTCTGGTTTTTCCCATACTCTACACCACCGGTGTATACAAACGAGGAAGTTTTAACAGACAAAACAACAAAATGATAGGGGCTGAAATAGCTATCATACAACAACTTGTGGAAGAGGCTGAGGGTGGTGAGGATGTGAATGCTGTCGACCAACCCACAGTGAGGAGACGGAGAAGAGTATATAGACCCAGGGTAACCTACCAGGGGCAACATGAGCTGGAGATAGTGGAGCGCTATAGGGTGGACAGGGACCTCCTACAACAAATCATTGAGTTGTGCCGGCCACGCCTAACACAGAGAACGAACAGAGGGGAATCCATCCCAGTGGATACCAAGGTATGTGTAGGCCTAAGAATACTAGCTACAGGTACCTTCCAAAGCCCAACTGGGGATATGATGGGGCTCTTACAGGCATCAGCATCCAGGGTACTCCACCAGTTCCTGGATGCCATGTCAGCACATGCTGGTGAGCATGTATATTTCCCCAACACCAGTGAGGCGTTGGCCATCAATATGCAACTGTTCCACCAAATAGCAGAATACCTTGAAGTAGTGGGTGCTATAGACTGCATGCACATATGCATCAAAGCACCACCCGGTGAGCGGGGTATGGTCTACATCAACCGCAAGGGCTTCTCCTCCATCAACTGCCATGTCGTGTGCGATGCCCAGGACATAATAACAAATGTATGTGCTCTCTGCCCTGGACGCTATCACGATTCTCACATCTGGCATCTGATGCAGCTGTACCAGAGATTTACCACTGGGGACATCCCTCACAGTCACCTAGTGGGGGATGCTGGATATGCACTGGAGCCGTGCACACACACCCGAACAAGAACTCCATAATGAGGCACATGCATTATAATAGAGCGTGTGTTTGGGATGCTCAAGTCATGGTTCTGGTGCCTGGACACATCCGATGGAGCCTTGCAGTACTCACCAGCTACATGTACGCATATTATCATCATATATGCCATACTACACAATATGATCCTGTGGAAACAGCTGCAGCAGGAACAGCATAGGGCGGGGCCACTCAGCCCCCCACCATTACCAAAGCCTGCACAGGCATACAGTGACTCAGAGGAGGAACAACCTGAACCTTCCCCGGTAGGCAGAAGGAGATGTGTCCAGTATGCCCTGGCCTTGGCAAAGAGGCAATGCATAGCACATACACTGAAACAGGAAGGACCCAGGGAATAACACCTCTCTCTGACTCTCACATACAGTAAAAGGGATGCCAAACATGACACTACCTGTGCTCAACCATATGTAGGGAGTGTACTATGTGCATCGGACATAGGCAGCCCTGCAGCACCACCCTCAATACAGGGACACCCACAAGGTGAGTGACTCACACATGCCAGTTAGGGGGGTTCACATGCCCAACAACAGTAACAGCCAGCAGGACAGGTGTAGACAAACACAAACAAAGGCTGTGCTATAGCCTCTGAATGATGCCTATGGGTAACCCCCCCTCCCCAGGCATACACAGACAGACTACAGCAGGTCAGGCAGTGGGATCTTAGTTCTGAAGGGTAGGAAGTCAGAAACTAATATGTAGGTCAACCAAAGCTAAGACCTGTAGTACACTGATATGCCTCTAGTTAGCATGACAGGTTAGAATACACAATGAAATGGAGTACCTGACATACCAGTACAGTCATAACAAATGTGTACATAGAAATGTAATAACAGGCAGGTGTGCTCCCCAATCCTGTGTAGAAATGTAGTACTAGTAACAGTCAGGTGTGCCCCCCCAATCCTGTGTAGAAATGTAGTAACAGTCAGGTGTGCCATCCAATCCTGTTTAGAAATGTAGAAACAGTCAGGTGTGCCCCCAATCCTGTGTAGAAATGTAGAAACAGTCAGGTGTATCCCCCATCCTGTGTAGAAATGTAGAAATAGTCAGGTGTGCCCACCCAATCCTATGTAGGAATGTAGAAACAGTCATCTGTGCACCCCCAACCCTATGTATGTATGTAGTAATGGTCTGGTGTGCCCCCCCATCCAATGTACACATGCCGTAACAGTCAGCTGTGCCCCCCCCACAACCCTATGTAGAAATGTAGGAACATGTATGTGTAGGTATAATACCAGTGGAGCACAGATGCACAGAGGTGGCCAAGGTAGCTGGATAGGTTGTAGCATCTGCACAATATGCAGGTATGTATGTGTTAGGTTGGTGTGTGTTTCATATTGTGTGAGAGTGGTCGGTATGTATGCATGTTGAGGTAAGACCTGGTGGGTGTTGCCCACTACTGCTGATGACAGGGACAAGTCCTCACAACTGCAGAGCCAAACACAGTACCCACCAGTATAACACAAGCTAGCAGTAAACCATTGCAAATGTATGGTGGTAATATGTGTCACATATGAAAGACTGACATGGTATGGCTGTTGAGTTAGATATACAAGCAGTACACAGGGGAAAGTACACCAGACATACAGTATATATATTGTGTCACTGTGAAATGGACACACCCTTGTAATAGTACAAACACTAGCAGATCACAAAGGAGGTAGGACTGATGTATTGGGAAACAGCTAATGTACCTGCACATGCAAGCATAACTGGAATGCCCAATGCATATCTGTGTGTCAGATGCAAGTAGTGTCCATAGCACACATGCACCCAGCTCACACAAACACCACCCACAGGTACCTCTCTGGTTGTACCCCTGCCATGGAGAATGGGTACAATACAACTCCAGCTGTATATGGCAATAATGATAGAATGCAGTATGCAGTGCAGGTGTCCCATGCAGGTGTGTCACCAGCTGTAGGTAGCACTCTGCCAGCATCCACACCATCGATCAAGGCTGATAGACGGTTGTGGCATGAACACCTAGCACACCTACCCTGTCACCCCAGGGGAATATACTGTATGGTGGTCTGAGACTGTAGGACAGACAGAATGCAACGACCTCCCACATCTGGCCCGCATCAACAGCTAATGGCCCACAGGCCTCTTCCAAGGGCATGTGTCTCACATGTACTGCCAATGCATGTTATGTCAAGGACTCCCAATTAACAACACAACACACTCCACATATGCCACATGCAAGGCCATGTGGACAAACCATAGTAACATGTCCACCATGTCCCACTGCATGAACTGTCGACCAATACTGACACACAGTGATGGGGTGATAACCGTAGGGAAAGTATCAGAGAATGTATGCATAATGTAAGGAAGAGGAGAGAATAACTGAGGGGGGGTGGGAGCGTGGGCAGCATGGAATGTGCAAGGTCCAACAAAGCTATGTGCACACACTATCCCTGGCTGTAAACACATAAATGGGTGCCTACATACCTGCCTGTACACCACAATAGTGATAATGTCCTGACTCATGGCCCCTGACTCTGGGTAACCTATGTGAATCTGTACAGCTGTGAGGTATTGCCATAGCAATATAAGAATATACTGTCATGTTGATAAATATACATGTATGGGATCCCCTGCCAGCACTGTACCAAGGTGCTGAACCGGATACACAGACCCAGCAGCAAGTGTCTGCAGCATCCCCTCCAGGATGGCATAACCTACCATGAATATGTAGACGTCTGCCCACAATACCACACACAGTTGCAGTCACCCTTGTCCCCCAAGACATCACTGTGAACAGGAATGTCCACCTGACAGTACATGAGGACAGAAAACATCAGTGTATAAGAGTACACATGTCTGAATATCTCTGCTAACAGCAGTACCATGTAGTTGAAGCACAGACACAGTCACCTACAGTACACAAAATCCCCTGCACACTTTGTCCCCATATTGCCAAATGATCGACGGATACCCTGCAGAAACAGTTTGCTACCTGTAGATGTACAACACAAAGGTCTGCACTGGAGTACAAACTACCTGGAATTGATCCACACATGCAATACAGAAGGGCATACTGGGCATGCTCATACACTTAGAGAAATGATGGCAATGCCAGACAACAACATACTGAAAGGTCATACTGGGCATGTTCACACACTAACACACATGAAGCCCATTTCTGCAAACAACAGTGGCCCAGACATATCTGGCAGTTGCAGACACTCCTCAGTATGCATCACTCATGCTTTGTACACACAGTGGGTAGGAATACAGATATATATCCAAGGACGACACACTATAATAAGCCAAATGTAGACATACATAGATGTGTGGAAGAGAGTGACTGTGACAAGGAGCCATCCAAGCTTGTCCCACCCAGCACACAGCCAAATGGCTACCACCACATGAGGTTCAGATGTCACTCACTGTAGATACTAGCCAACGGTATCTGTCAGCAGTACTGATTATGCGGTGCAAGTGCTAGCTGTGCAACATGATTGTACAAGGAAGTAGCCATCTAGCAGCTGTATACACATACCTGTAGAATATGGCCCAGGGTGTGCCCGCATGTGGTGTGTCAACCCTAGATGAATGGGTTATGGCCCATGCACACACACTGGCCTCCCCATAGCCCTACTATGACAAGCCTGCTGAGGTCATCCACTGTGAAAAACAGCTTTGGGAAGGTTGTAGGCGAGTAATCTCCATGGTGCGTCCTATAACTGCATACTGCTGTAGTGTGATAAAATAGTTAGGTAGGAGTTTTAATTTCAGACTTGGCAAGTGTGTGTGTGTGTGTGTGTGTGTGTGTGTGTCTGTGTAGACAGCAATGCTTTTTAGGCTAGTCACACCCCCTACAGTTCAAATGCCCTACTTAGGCAAGGCTACTGATGCCATCCACCTTGAAATACACGTTTGGGAAGGATATAGCCCAATATCTCTGTGGTGTATCCAATAACCATGTACTGCTGTAGTATGATAAAATAGTTAAGTAGGAGTTCTAACCCCAGACTTGGCAAGTGTGTGTGTGTGTGTGTGTGTGTGTGTGTGTGTGTGTGTGTGTGTGTGTGTGTGTGTAGTGAGCAATGCTTTTTAGGCTAGTCACACTCCCTACAATTCAAATGCCCTACTTTGGCAGCAAGGCTGCTAATGCCATCCACCTTGAAATACACCTTTGGGAAGGTTGTAGCCCAGTAATCTCTGTGGCATGTCCTATAACTGCATACTGCTGTAGTGTGATAAAATAGTTAGGTAGAAGTTCTCATCCCAGACTTGGCAACTGTGTATCTGTCTCTGTCTGTGTAGAGAGCAAAGCTTTTTAGGCTTTTCACACTCCCTGCAATTCAAATGCCCTACTTTGGCAAGGCTGATGATGTCATCCAACTTGAAATACACCTTTGGGAAGATTGCAGCCCAGTAATCTTCATGGCGCATCCTATAACTGCATACTGCTGTAGTGTGATAAAATAGTTAAGAGCTCTAATCCCAGACTTGGAAAGTGTGTGTGTCTGTGTAGAGAGCAATGCTTTTTAGGCTAGTGACACTCCCTGCAATTCAAATGCTCTACTTTGACAAGGCTGCTGATGTCATCCACCCTGAAATACACATTTGGGAAGGTTGTATCCCCCTAAACTCCATGGTGTGTCTTATAACTGAGTACTACTGTAGTGTAATAAAATAGTTAGGTAGAAGTTCTAATCCCAGACTTGGCAACTGTGTGAGTCTCTGTCTGTGTAGAGAACAATGCTTTTAGGCTAGTCACACTCCCTACAATTGAAATGCCCTACTTTGACAATCCTGCTGATGTCATTCACTGTGAAATACACCTTTGGGCAGGAGTGCTCCAATTATCCCTGTGGTACATCCTGTAACTGCTTCATGCTGTAGTGTGATATAAAACTCTGGTAGGGGTTCTATCCCCACACATGGCAGTTGTGGATGCTTTGTGTGTGTTTCTATGTCTGTGTAGGGAGCAATGCATTTTAGGCTTGTCACCCTCACTACACTTCAAATGCCCTACTTTGGCAATCCTGCTGATGTCATTCACTGTGAAATACACCTTTGGAGAAGGAGTACTCCAGTTATCCCTGTGGTTTGTCCTATAACTGCTTCATGCTGTAGTGTGATATAGAACTCTAGTAGGGGTTTTATCCCCACACATGGCAGTTGTGGATGTTTTGTGTGTGTTTCTATGTCTGTGTAGGGAGCAATGCATTTTAGGCTAATCACACTCACTACAATTCAAATGCTCTACTTTGGCAATCCTGCTGATGTCATTCACTGTGAAATACACCTTTGGGGAAAGAGTCCTCTGGAAATCTCTGTGGTGCATCCTGTAACTGCATAGTGTTGTAGTGTAGTAAACTAGTTAGGTAGGAGTTCTAATTCCAGACATGGCAGGTGTGTGTGCATCTCGGTGTGTGTGTGTGTGTGTGTGTGTGTGTGTGTGTGTGTGTGTGTGTGTGTGTGTGTGTGTGTGTGTGTCTGTGTGTCTGTGTTTGTATTTTGTATCCTGTGGTTGTCAGTGTGTAACAACTGGAGTCAATGGGAAGCGGGTTTTGCAAATTTCTTATATGGTGGCACTAGTATATATAACAATGGCTACAGTACAGGAATAACAGATGTGAAATAGCCAAGAGGCTGGGGTGCATATCCATACCCCTACATTTGACATCAAGGCCAGGAAAACAAAGTGAGTGACCCTAGTATTACCCAGATAACACTCTCAACCCATGTCTCATACACACACACTTGCCTAGGCAACAGCCACTTTGTTGGTAGTACCCTGCATATTACCCACTGATAGTAACCATGGTGTGATTGCAGTGGGCTATAGTGGGCATGGCACCCCGACCATCAGTCCAATAGGCATGTACATGCCAACAGTGTACCTTCCCCATATTCCCCACTGGACACCTGAAACACCTGTGGTGCCTTCAAACATGATCCACAAAGGACATACCATGCCTGAAAACATGCCCTGCATGGACAGATGCCACTGACACTAGGGAATACCAGCATCATGCTATCAATGTAGGTGCTGGGTCAACCTGCCATCCATTAACAGTTCCTGTCACATGAGGCCAGGACTGGCACATCTGATGATAACAATCTGTGTACACAACATGGGCCAGACACCCCAGGTGCAGTTCCACATGTCACTGTACATGCATGTGGGAGCTGTGCACATCCCAGACACCATCCATGTCATGGACTAAGGAACACATAGATGGCAAGCAATGCACAGCATTGGCCACACACAATAGTCACCCAGGTGACTGGATGGTGAATACAATACCCACCTGTGTGGTCATATCCAGACACTACAACCCTGAGTCACAATGAAGACCATTGTCATGTGGCCTGGTGCCAAGGTATACCCATCACCTAGCCTTGTATAGCCATCTGGCACAGTCGAACACGAAACACCCGTGCAGCAATGCACCCATGCATGTCAGCACTGGCACCCTGTGTCTGCGTGTGTGTTGTATGATGCGTATAACCACATTCACACTCACTACAACCTCCATTGATATACTGAAGTATTCTGTCTGATGACAGACACCTCCACATACCCTTTGCCCATATAACCTCCATATGACCCCTGTTGTGCATGTGATACCTGCACTGTAATGTGTTGTGGCAATCTCACTAGTGATGATTTGTATTCCTGGCCCTGCCAAGTGTGTCAATGTGTGTGCATCTTTGTGAGAGTGTGGCTGTGTTGACGCTGGCACCTGTTCATGCAAGCAGGCACGTGTACTACACCTACCATATAGCTACCATATTCCAGTTGCAAATGTCATTCACCATCATATATACGTTTTGAGGGCTCCTCAACATGTAACCTATGTGATGCATCCAATAACTGCATAGACATGTGGTAGTACTACATAGTCATCAGGGGTTTGATACCCTGTACTGGTAGGTGTGTGACACAAACATGCTTATGCTTTACTCTACCACCCATCCCTGACTATTCTTTGCCTCTGTCTGCCTCTCTCACTCCCTCTCTGGTGGATGTGGAGACTTCTAAACAAAGTGAAACAGAAAACTCCTGCAGCACACAGTCTATTTTATTAATGCTACAATTTCTTACATGTTTTTGTCCACAAAAGACTTCTTCAGATAAAAATACACACAGTAAAATCATCATACATTTATACACTTAAATAAATTACTTAGCCAATCAAGTTTCCTCTTAATTAATCTATAAATTACACACCTTAAAAGCTATTTGATCTGCACAGTATTAAAGAAACACAATGTATAAATATGAAAAGGCAATCAAAAACTACAAAAACTAAAATGACAATCCTGCTATGTCATGTAGATGGTAGTTAATAAATAACTTACATATAAAATTCCATCTTAAAATCTAAACATATAAAAGGAATATCAGTGCATTTGTATATAACATTAAATAAAATTGCTTTATGTGTCATAAACAGGGCGTCATTGACTGTGTGCTGCAGCAGTTTTCCGTATCACTTTGTTTGGAGGTTATTAGTTTTATTTTGGTGATCTTCCTCTGTAATTCTTGTTTGTTGGATGTGGAGACTTGTACCTGCTGTGCTTAGGCAGCAGCATGTGTATTTTAAGTGTTGATCATGATCAGCTGATGGCCTCTGCATGAATTGCAGCCGTCCTCTAGCTGATTGCATGTGGAACAGCTATGGTAACATTCCCATAGCCAATTGCATGGAAACACACTCCAATATCTAGGAACATCATGTTGGTGTTGGGCCTTTACATTCACTGTGAGCAGGAACGCAAGCCGTTGTTTGGCAAACAGCATCTCAGATAGATTGGGGATCTACCTCTAACAACATACACTGTGGAAACAGGGCAACACACAGGAGGGTGATGTGCCTGACCTGACTGCAGACTGTAAGTGCTGCTATACTGAATTTGGAGTAATGTTGGTTTAACAGGGAGTGTGTGGATATGGCTGTCCTACATGTTTTAATAGCTGCCATGTCAGTGCTATGTTTATGAGGAAACCCCCATTTGTAGGGTTTTCTGCAGACTGGGCAGTGTGTGGTGCCTTTTGTTTCATGTGTTACCCACAGAGCACCTGTCTATGAACTGCAGAAGGTAGTGTGAGGATTGCAGTCTGTAGATGGTGACAGCCATGAGAGTTACTGACTTCATATCCATTATAGGACATATGTTACAATAAACTCTGTTGCAACAGTAAATGTATCAGGGTATCACAGCAAAGTGTCAATACTGGCCCTGTGTATGTGCCTCCAGCCACAACTCTGTCAACCTTTGTATATATGTCATGCAGTAAAAGGTGCATATGCGCTATACACTATAATTAGTGTCATCATATCTGATAACAAGCCAGTGAGATATCAGACTGCTACATATGTTATGTGTAGTAGGGGTTACAATTTATGACATAACCTGGGCATTCTTTGGTTGTGTGTACAGTATTGAGGTATGTGTACTTATGGTGATTGTTGACACTGTGTGTATTGTTCATATGTACTTTGGCCTGTGTACAGACTGTGGTAGATGTCATTGTTCGTGGTCCTGTTCTATCTGATGTTACATGCTGCTCCATTGTATGTTACCCTATCGGTGTACACGTTTGTGGGCCATGCACACACATGTCCCATACCACAGACAGACTTCGAACAACACTGTGGAGTGGCCCAATATATGTAGAGTTAGTGTGTGAGTGGCACATATGAGGAGGGAGTTGCACAGATAGTCCATATACTGTAATATTATGCTAGCTTACCATATGTGGCTGTGTTCACATTGGTTGCGGTTATGCACTTTCATACAGGTGTATCATACTCTGCTGTGACATGCCTGTAGAGCCTGCTAATCATGCTGGTACATGTGATTTCCGCCACTGAAAGTGTAGGCCAGTGTTGAGCCAGTCTGCCTGTAGCCTGCACAGTGTGTTGTTACATGCCTAGCAGCTTAGTGTACTTACCTAGTGAGATGTTATGTCCAGATACTTGCCAGATGTACTGCTGCTGAGCCACCATAACAGTCATGTATGTCAGACAGAGCAATGGGAAGCTGTACAGATGTATGTCAATATCTAGTGGCTAGTATGTGGCCATGGCACCTCCATACCAGCGGTTATCATGTGTCAGGACAGACAGGGGTGTGTGAATGTATAACTTATGAGGGCAAATGTGTACCAGTAGTTACATGTTATACCCATCTACATGGCTGTTAACATCCACATTGTCAGGCTTGCTCCACATGTCTTGCACTAAGGGGTTCTGTGTATACCTCTGGACTGTCCAGGGTGTGTCAGACTGTCCACATATATTGGCCAATATCTCTGCTGTCATCCACAGGAGCATTACGTGCTAGCAGTGGTACTGTCCTATGATATCCTTAGGATGTCTGTCAGTAGACAATGGCGCACATGATAAAAGCAGATTTGACCACCCACACACACCATATCTATGCTGCCTTAAGGTATCTGGATGTACATTACTATACAATCCACCTTGGGTAAATGCAGGCCTACTGCCTCCTGCCATACAGACTGTTCTGTCTGTCAGTGCACTTGTGATGGTGCCAGTTATTCCTTGTTATGTAACAGTTACATACCATTGTGTCAACTGAGTTCTTTACCCCCTAGGGACTGTGTACAGAGTGTAGATAGAGGCTGCTGAACTATACATCTGCATTACTTACTGTTGATTGTTTGGTATCCTGTTACCCAGTCTGTCTTTACTATTGTACTACTTGAAGGCCTCAGCCTGGACATCAACATTTGTAAACCTTTCCGGACTACTGTATTAGTATAACTGTTTCACAGTTGCATTACTCTGTTTATATGGATGTCAGTGTTTAAACAGCTATGTGACATGGCATATACAACTTTAATAGTACAGACATAAAGCTTCCCCATTTATGCAAACATGTGTGTGGTGTTATATCCTTTGACCTCTCTGTGGGTATATGTTGCAGGCAACGATTGTCATTTGTATGGGTGGCTCATTCAGTGTCCAGTTGTTAAGGTGGTAACTGTAGACATAGTGGCTGTTCCATATTGTGTGAACCTTCTACATGTGTATCTTACTATACATATCTCTGCATGTGTATGTGTAGTTACATAGATATATATGTATATATATAGATATATATATATATATATATATATGTATATATATAGATATATATATATATATATATATATATGTATGTATGTATATCTGTATCTGCATATATGTGTCTGTGTATATGTATCCTAGGGATGTTGATAGCTTCCACATTGTATATTCCCTATGGGAGCCAGACTGTACTGCACAATATGTTACTGATACCAGCCTGGCATCATACAGGTGGGATGGAGTACTGTAATCATCTTGTGCCCATGTCGTGTCAGGGTCTGGATATGGGACCTGCAACAGTTGGTAGTGTATTGCAGGGCAGATGTGTTTGACTGTGGGGTGGTATACCTTTTTGTACAAGAGGTATGTTGATTGGGGCCTCTCAACCCCATTAATGGTGCATGTGGACATGTATGTTTTTGTTATGTTCCCATTGTTATCTACAGATGTATGTCCATATATACCTATATAGATATATATATCTGCTTACATATGTATATATATATATATATATATATATATATATATATATATAAAACTTGTTGTATATATATATATATATATATATATAACTTGCTGTATATATATATATATATATATATATATATATATATATATATATATATATATATAGACACATAGATGTAGACATATATATCTATAGATGTATGGATTTGTATGTATATATATATATATATATATATATATATATACACATACATCTACACTTTGGAATACATTCCCTGTACTTTTGAATGACTGGGCTGGATGATATGTTTGTATAAACATCAGGGTTATGTGTTTCTGATATGGCTTAGTGGTAAATCACCTTGGCTATGGTGTGCAGGGTCCTGTGTTCAAGACTTGCTGAAGCTAGTTATTTTGTTGCTGGGCAGAACAAGGGCAGTTGGATACAAAGTGATAAAGGCTTTTGAGCTGTAAGCGGGTTTGCACGGGTTTGTGCGGAGGTAAGCACTGTTAACTTCCGGTTACTGTTTCTTATACTCAGCTTTTAAGTTGCTTAACTTGTGTAGGCATTACTTACCTCCATTCAAACAGGCTTAAACCCGCTTACTGCTGCTTAAAAGTGCTTACTCACGCTTACCCCTGCACTCATTTCTTTAAAAGAAAAGAAAAAGGGTTGATAGGAAAGTGGTGAAAAAGGGGCATAAAGAGGGAAAGACAGGTAAAATAGCTAGGGATGTGCAGCAAGGGTGTGGGGAAGGTCCATAGCTGCCTATTTCTTCTACAAACAGCTGTGCATATACACTGAATTTGGAGGTAGATTTGGACACTCAAACCCCTGGGAGAGGGGTGAGGACAACAATAATAAGTTGTGATGCCAATTAGACCTGATTACATGTGTCCAGTGGACATGTGTGTGAATTGGACAGCTATGGATCGGGTGAGATTTTTTTTTGGGAACAGATTGCCCTTTTTTTCTTTTGTTTTTCAGGTGAGAGTGGGATGTTGGGGAGGGACAGTAGGTATATTTGGGGAGGTAGGTTAGGTAGGTTAACAGACAAGACAAACAAGATGCATACGGGTGCAGTATGTGACACATGTGGGGGTAAACACCTTGATGGGGAGGGGTGTTGGGAAATCGGAAGCCCATGAACCCCCTAGTGGAAACAGTGTGACTGAGGTCCCCACCCATGGGCAGTCACCACTGCACCTTCACAGCCCTGAAGGTGGCTGTGCTGGGGGCTGAGTCGCAGAGCCAGCCTGACCCTCTAGTAGCGACACACGACCCTCAAGTTGGCGTAGCAGATCACCAAGCTGCTGGTTCAGCTCACTGCACACCATGACCTGGACCTGGCAATGGGTGACAGGTTCTTGTCCATGCCTGCTCCCAGGGGATGGTGGTGAGCCCCATCCCCTGAGGCAGTTCTACCCGAAGGTGGTGCAAGGCCAACGGATAGGGAGGTCCCAGGTTGGGCACAAGACATGCTGGTGCCTGGTGTCATGGCCAGCTGAGGTGGGACAGGTGGGTCTGCTGGGACCGGCCTTCCCAAGCATGCTATAGTGTTTAGAGTTTATCATCATATGTGGGTTAGTAATAGTCAACACATTCCACGGTTAGGTATAACAGCATGCATAGATATTCCCATTAACCCAGACACCAGATACAGAACAGTTGCATAGCAAACAGAACACATGCACATATGGGACCACAGTGGTATTAAGAACAGCATGAAGGTACATTGATGGCACCATGCCACCGATATTGGAATAATTCAATATAGCGCATGCATGGGAACAATTAAAATATTTATCAAACAATAGGGCATTATCAGAACATTGGAGTAATTAAATAGTGATTGGGGTGGGTATGTTGTTTATTGTTGGAGATACGGTGGGGAGGAGAGAAAGATGTCAATTAACTAGTATATTCCTGTAGTCCACATTACTTTCCTAGTCAGTGCTGTTATCTGTAGCTTACGTGTCTTACTACACTACCCTATAGCTTTAGTTTGGACAGTGATATGGCTGTCATCATTATACATGAACTGGTTTTACCTGCAGTATACACTTCTTACCTGGTACACCCATGGAGGGAATGTATGTTAACACTAACTGTTTCTACACATACTCCCAGATTCCGGGTTGATGTTGTGCACATAGTTATCCAACTCTTTTTGCACAGACTCTGGCCATGTGTTGACCGCATGCAGGTGTACCAGGACATATCTAGAATACTGCCCTCTTCAACCTTAAGTGACTTGACACACACATATACATGCTTTCCTACACAGTTATATTATGTAGCACAGTGTGGGTGACAGTGATCAGTGATACTTTAATATTCAGAGAAATGCAACACTCCCTACAACACCAGAGTAAACAGTACCAGTACAGGTTATAATGTACTTTACTTCTCAGCACAGTGTTTGTATCCGATGTACCTGTGGGAGCAATGTTTGTTAGCACTACCTTGATGTTGCCACACAAAGTTCCAGATTACACATTAGTATTGTGCACATACATCTCACTCTGTTACTGCACACACTCTGGTCACAGCTTGACAACATGGGGGTGTAGATAGGACATATTTGGCTTATTACTCTCTTAACAGTTTTGGGAGTTGCTACAATGACAGGTTTGTTCACATAGATGTTGGACAATTACTTGTATTCCCTGTTTGCTGGTTAAACATCAGGGATCATCCCACAGACTTACTAGGGGGCAGGGGGACATGCAGCAGATATGGGCCCATATACTGGACATTCTGGTCTCATCTGTACAGTTGTGGGGTATGATTCTCTATGCAGCCTACTTCCACTCCCAGGAGTCAGACCATGGCTGTGTCTGCTACAGCTTAAACACTGTCCATCAGAGTTTTGTGTGCTACATAGATATTGCTGTATATCTCCTATCTGCTTTCTGTCTTATAATTCTCCTGTGCTTTTGCATTCTGACCTTATATTACAACACTCTTATACAGATTTCCTAGACAGTTATATTTTGTAGGACAGTGTGGGTGACCGTGATGAGTAATACCTCATTATTCAGAGCAATTGCATCACTCATAATGCCATACAATACCAGTGTAAACAGTACCAGTACAGGGTATCATTCTTGCATTTCTGGACACAGTGTTGGTATCTGACAGACCTGTGGGAGAAATGTTTGTTAGCACTACCTGATTGTTGCTACACACAGTACCAGATTCCACATTACTATTAATCACATATATCTCACTCTGTTACTGTACACACTCTGGCCACTGCTTGACAAGATGGGGGTGTAAATGGGACATACCTGGCTTATTAGTCTCATAGTTTTGGGGAATTGCTAGTGTGCCAGCTTTGTTCTCATAGATGTGTGTCAATCAGTTGTATTTCCTGTTTGCTGCCTATACGTCTGGGATCATCCCACTGATTTCCCAGGGGGACAGTTTGACAGGCAACATATATGAGCCACTTTACTGGACAATCTGGACATATCTGTACAGCTGTGGTGTATGATTCTGTATGCAGACTACTACCACTGGCAGGATTCGAACCATGGCTGTGTGTGCTAAAAAAACAACAGTTTACATCTCAGTTGCATGTGCTATTTGGGTTTTATTGTCTGCATTTTCCCTGTTTTCTGTCTATGTTTCTCTTAGTTGTACTAAATGGCCTCTGGGATTACACCAGTCATATGCAGGCATTCCTACACATTCTATTTATGGTGCACAGTGTGGGTAATGCTTAATACAACAGTACTATTACATGATTGCAAATCTACATTACCATATGATACCAGAGTATACACATGCAGTCCAGCAGTTAGACGTTTATTGTCAGGCTATTACGCTTTTATTTACATACAAACTATATAGGTTCATAGGTTCATAGATAGGTACTAGGCTATCTGCCCAAGGGCATTTATAAGCCTAGCCAGAGTGTGTCAGCTTTCGCTGCCCCATTGATTAATTAACTGAGAATCTGTCAAGAAGAGCCAATGAAGTGATCCCAGGGGTGTATTTTCTGTTACCCATCCACTCATCAAGGTTTCTCTTGAAGAGTGTTAGTGAGGGGCTCTGCCTAATGTAGTTAGGGATTTTGTTCCAAAGCATGGGGAGTCTCTGTGACAGGAATCTATCCCTCCAGCATGTTCTATTTATTGTTGTGGCTAGGTTTAGCTCACTAGAGCGAGTGTCTCCCAGTGACTTGGATTTCTTTAGGTGGAGCATGTCCATCAATTCTGAGTTGGACATGACTTTGTAAGTCAGGCAGAGATCACCTCTGAGTAAGCAATATGCCACTGAGTACAGCTGGAGTTTTTCCAGTCGGGCTGCATAGGGCATATGTTTGAGGCCAGTAATCCTCTTGGTGAGGTACTTTTGTGGTCTTTCCAGCTGTTGGAAGTGTCTTATGAGGTACATCCCAAATGGGGCATTGTACTCTATGATGGGTCTGATGAGTGACAATTAGAGGGGCACTATAATCTCTTTATTTCTAGATGTGAACCCTTTAGTAATTAGCTGGGCTACACAGAAAGATTTCCTAACTACTTTGGCAATATGATTGTCAAAGGACAGATTACTATCTACCTATGTCCCAAGATCTCTTATTACCTCCTCTGTATTAAGGGGGCTGCCACCTATGTGGTAATTCATGGGTGTTTTGTTTTTCCCAAACGGAATGACTATGCATTTTTTGGCATTTAGCTTGAGACCATGACTTTGACACCAGGTGTCCGTTTCAGTAAGGCCCTTTTGGAGAATGTGCATGTCAGCCAGAGAGTCAATTATGGCTCCCAGTTTGCAGTCATCGGCAAACTTGGTTAGCCATAGTCCTCCTGTGTTTGCCTGTACTTCGGAGAAGTATATGCCGAACAGTAGGGGTCCCAGGCTCGAGCCTTGTGGGACACCACTTGTGAATGTTTTAGAGTCGGACCTGGAGCCCGCTATTCTTACCGTGTTCAGTTCTGTCTGTAAGCCAGCTGGCAACCCATCTCATGAGTAGGGGTTTATGTTCAGGCTGGTGTGTTTTTCTATAATTCCCGAGTGGGGAATGGTGTCAAAAGCCTTGGTGATGTCAAGGTAGGCTGTGTGAACTACCTTCCCCTCATCTATGGCCTTGGTGACTGTCTCGAAGAAGTCAACCAGGTTTAGTAGGCATGATCTGCCCTTAACAAAGCTGAACTGGGTTGAGTCAAGTGTTTGGAGGTTCCCAATGTCTTTGTTAATGAGTTCCATGATGATGTGCTCCATAGCCTTGCAGACCAGATTAGTCAGGCTTATGGGGTGATAGTTACCAGGGTCAGTTGTGGCACCTCCTTTGTGGAGCAGAATAACTGTTGCTGTGCACCATTCTATGGCCATGTAGCCTGTGGACAGGCTGAGGTTGAACAGAGCATTTAGGTGGGGGGTTAGTTTGTTCTGTAGTTTGTGCAAGACGCAGCCTGGGACACCATCTGACCCCACCGATGCTGTGCTTTTGGCTTTTGAAAGGGCTATTTTCACCTGTGCGCCTGTGATTTCTAGAACTCTACACTTTTCCGGTATTGTTGTGGGCCCTTTTGGGGGTGAGAGGGGGGTGAAGTTTGCACTGAATCTATCTGCCAGGATGTTGGCAATATCAGTGAGTTCAGTATATTTTGTGCTATTTTGCACTAGCTATGAGCATATCTGCAAGTTGACACTTAGATTCTTGACATAGCTAAAGAAGGCTTTGTGGTTATCTTTCAAATCCTTGGCTATTTTTCTTTCAAAGTTAGCCTTGGAGGATTTTATGAAGGACCTTAGTTTCTTACTGATGCTGATCAGGGATGTCTTTCCTTCTTGGGATTTGCTTTTTTTCTGAACTAGTTTCCTCCTTCTATTGTATAGCCTGTTTATGGCAGGGGTCCACCAGATGGGTTTCCTTCTCTTAGGGGAGTGAGTCTTGGTTTTGCTAGGGATGGCATGATCCATGCATTCTTGTAGGTGCTCATAGAGTGCATTTGTAAAGGTTCCTGCATCTTGGACACTGTTATCCTTTAGCGTGGGGGCTGTGAAACTTATCACCTCTGCCTTAAGTAAGGTGAAGTTTGCTATAGAAAAGTTTTTCACTGTGTTTTTTTTGGTTGGATGTGGTGGTGTGGTGTGGACATGCAGAGGGATTAGTTTATGGTCTGATCTAACCAGTGATGGGTTGACCTCTAGTGTGGAACACCTGTCGCCCATGTTGGTGATGACCAGGTCCAATATGTTTTCACCTCTGGTAGGGGAGTTTACCAGCTGATCCAGGGCATTTGAGTTAATAAATTCCAGGAAACGCTGGACCTGGGAGTTTGTACTTGAGTAGTTTCCCAGTTAACTGTAGGGTAATTAAAATTGCCCAATATCAGGGTGTTCGGTAGGACCTTCATGTTTTCCAGCGTCTCCAGAAAGGTGGAGTGGTGGTCCTGGGTCATGGAGTGTGATCTGTAACAGGCCACAATTTGCATTGCAGATTTGCCTGATGTTAATTGCACATGGATGATCTCGGAGGTATCATGCTGTGCCACTAACCTGCAGGTGTAGGTATTCTTGATGAATATGGATACACCCCCTCCTTTTGTGTTTCGATCCATGTTCTGTGGCCGGAATGTGTAGTATGAGTTGTAACCCGGTAGTGCTGGGGTGCTCTGTGGAGCCTTGAACCAAGTTTCAGTTACTGCACAGATGTCGACGTTCTCCATGGAGTGCTTCGAGCGTGTGCATTTTGAGATTTATACGCCTGGCGTTGAGTAGCATAATCCTCATTTTTTTATTTGTTTTGTTTACGGAGGTGGGTTTGACTTTTGAGCCTTTCCTAAAAAAGGCACTATGGGAGCAGCAAGAGCCTTAGCCAGTATTCGAAAGCCTAGGGGTGAGAGGTGCAAGTCATCTCTTGTGAAGCCACGAGGCTTGTCAAGCATGTCGTCCCCGGCTGACAGACACTGGATCCCCTTTGAATGACACCAGAAGCTTAGCCAATTGTTGAAATTGATCATTTTTTTCTTCATACTGCAGTATAATTCTTGGTGAGGGCAGGATGTTACTCAGGGTCAGGGTCATATCCACCTGGGCTACATGATCGGAGAGCTCTTCCATGTCTCTTTTCATGTCATCCAGGGAGGTACATCTCAGGTCATTCACATCGACATGAACAATGACAGAGTCATATTTGTACTTGTTTTGGAGTGACCTGAGTGCTTGTGTTATGTGGCAGATTCTGGCTCTCAACAGGCAGCTAACAGTAACTTTCTCCTTGTCCAGCCTAGTGAGTGGGACGTCAGTGTGCCTGACTATAGAGTCGCCTATTACTAGTGTGTTAGGTATGTTATTTCACCTTAAGGGCTGTGATTGTGTGGCACATTGATTTTGTGTTTTATGTGTTGTCTGGTTTGTAATGGGAGGTGCAGGTTTTTTGGGTGTCTGCTTTGGAGGTCTCTGATGCCTTTGCAGGTTTTTATTTAGAGCCTCCAAGTATGATTTTGTGTATTTATGTGTATTTTTTGCCAGTGCTGATTTTAGTATGTCTATGTGAGGCTGGAGGTGTGGTGCAAGTGTTAACCTTCTCCTCATGACTGCCTGTTCCAGTCCTGGATGGAGAGCTTAGCCTCCAGTTTAGCTATATAATTGCATCTCTCGTGTATGTTAATGTTTTGTGGTAGGAGGAGAGAGTTGTCTGTGTACATGAGGCAGTTGTAACATTGCCTCAGGATACCCTGGTTTACCAGCTGGACTCTTCCTACCATATTCTCCAGTGTATGCAGTACTTGCCTTAAACAATACAGGTTTTATACAGGCAATTTATTTGCTAATACTTTTAGATTTATTTCCTATGACAGTAAATGTGAGAGTATTACTGACCTGCCTCATGTCGCATCCTCTCCAGGTGACTTCCATGGGCCTCCTTGTTCACAGCCCGCTCACTTGCAGCTGTGGAGGACATAAGAGGAATATTTAGCTATACCTATCCATGATATACATGAGCTGGCTATTAATACACACATAGTGGGGTGATACTTACACACAGCTGGTACAGCCCCTGCCATTCCAGTCTCTTGGATCGACTGGTTCAAGAGGTCCCCTTTACCCTGCTTCAGGTTGGCATAGTGATATTTGACCTGCTCACCAGTTCGGGGTATGCTAGTGGCACTGGTGAGGTCACAGGCGAGACGGTCCCAGGCTTCCGCCTTATACTGGGAACCCTGAAACTGGCCCTGCAGCAGTCTCTGGTCATGGTCTTTGACAAGGAATCCTGCCATAACTCTGGACTCCTGGATGCACCAGCACTGCGCCCAAAAGCTCACACCCTCTCCCCTTCCTGACATAGTGCCTGCAAGAGAAGCTACAACCAGTTCTGAGATGTATTCCCACACCTTGGGTTTAAGTAGGGCTGATTTCCCACACTTTTGCTTGATTGGCCAGTTTTGAAAAGGCTAAGCTATGGGCAAACCTGCTTACCTAAGGTTGGCATTGTTTAAAGGGATATAACACTGGGCACATTGAGTTATCTGGCCTACACATTTCTTACACCTCCTAAGCTGCCTGTGCAATGCTTAGCATTGCTTACATTTGACTTTGAATTATATTTCCTTTTTGGCATTGGGTTATTATTCATTACATCTTATATGTATGCCTGATATCCACGATTCATGTGTACTTACACTGCATGGGGTCCTTGTGTTTTATTGGGGACTTCAGCACTCTTTTACATTTACACCTGGCTTCTGGGCTTGCTGTTGTACTCCAGTTCACATATTTATGTTATGTAGTGGGTTATGTAACATATGTCTGTATACTGATTCCTTTCACAGGTTCAGTTTGAATTTACTATAGTGAAGACTAGTTTGCTAATACATCATTCTTCTGTACTGCTCTGATGGCTTGGTGGTTAACTACTGTGACTATAGGGTCCTGGGTACAAGACTTGCAAGGCTGTTTATTTTGTTGATGGGCAGAACAAGGGCCATTGGCTACAGAGTGATTAAGGCACTTGTGAGCATTTGTGCTCAGGTTTGTGCGAGGGTAAGCAATGCTAACCTCCAGTTACATATGCTTACAGAGAATTAGCTTCAGAATTGCTTAACCTGTGTGTGCATTGCTTACCCCCACGCAAATGGGCTTAAACTCACTTACTAGTGCTTAAATATGCTTACTACTGCTTATTGGTGCTTAAACCTGCTTACTAGTGCTTTATTCATTATGACACTGACACCCTACATGTGCATTTCCTGCAGTACTCCAGTTCATAAATATATGTTATTTAGTGGGTTATGCAACAAAAATATTAGTCATAATGTGCTTTGCCATGGAAAATGGTATGTGCTGCAATGGGACTCGAACCAGAAATGCCTGTTCGCAAGGCGAATGCTCTACCTACTACACTATTGCTATGCTGCTTCATTTGCACATATCTTCCTTGTTATCCTCTTCAGACATTTAAGCTGCATTAACCGTAGCTAAGCAATGGGCACACCCACGCACCTATGGTTAGCTTTAATTGTATTTTTAAAAAAAATTAAAAAAAAAAGGTTTGCTCATTTTATTTGTATTTACTTGCTGTTGTACACCAGGGAAATGCTGGGGGTATGCGGACACCTATGAGCGGTCTCACTCATTTCTTAGCCCTTTCTGCTGTTCTTCATTGAAGGGCATGTATATTCTAAGAGCTCTGCTGTCAGACACGCCCCCTGCACTTTTACATGCTCCATGTAAGATTAGGAGCTCAGGCAGTGCACCTCATTAATATGCATGGCATGCTGCCGTCCTGCTCCTAAACAGCCGCCTCCGTGCAGGACTAAGCTAGTCCTACATGGAAGAATAGTAAGTCCAGGGATAGTCTTTCCATAAATACTATAATATGTCCTTATTTCACAAAAAACATTATATTTTTGCTAAATTTTCAAAAACAAATTGTCATATCTTGGAAAATGTACAACACAGACATGCATTGTTAGAACACTTTCATTAACCTAACATCAGTTTTCACATGACAGTAAGAAATTTGTCTCTGGGTTCATGTTTATTTAAATATTTACATAAATAAAAACATGTTTAATTGCATAATCAGCAATACAAATAACGCTGAATATTTCTCAAGATGTGCAATTTAAAGTGCAAATATCTAAGACAGTGATTGTAACTCACTTGTTTTTTGAAATATTAAGCACTTATGGAAATGTTGCTTTTTTGCATAATTACTAGCATACAACTAGTAATTTCTGAAATACAGTGTGATATAAATGGACATTGACACTGAATATTCATGTATCTCACTGTGATATTTCACACCATACCCCTCAACAGCATGTAGGTATCTCAGTTATGAAAGGGTGATCATAAATAAGAAAGTATGAATAATAAGTGGAAAATAGTGATTATTTTGTTTTTACTGCAGATCATCTTAGTTTAACAATCTCAGTGTTATTTTGTTAATAACTCCTTACCCTTTCTAATGCTGCCTATTATTAGCTTGTAAGTTACTTAGTTAAAGAAGCCAGATTCAAAAAAGTGCTAGATGCCACAAAGATGTATGGATGTGAACTATAAGTAAGTATACAAAAAGGCATTATAGGTGTGAGTGAGTTAAGAACCCCATCCATTTGGGATAAGATTGTAACATGTTATGATAGCAAAGACAGATTTACTTAGCTGTAATCTATTAAATGAAAATTTCAGTTGTGTTTAAAAAATATACATTGCTTTGTTTCTCTATGTGTGTATTAATTTATATATTTATATCTATATCTATAGAGAGATAAATATGTGTGTGTGTGTGTGTGTGTGTGTGTGTGTATGTATATATATATATATATATATATATATATATATATATATATATATACATATGTGTGTGTGTGTGTGTGTGTGTGTGTGTGTGTGTGTATATATATATATATATATATATATATATATATATATATATATATATATATATATTTGTAGTTTTGTGGCACCCTAAAAAACTATAGAGTATTTTTTGCTTGGTATAATCTCTGAAGCCTTTAGCTAAAGCAAAAAGCAGTAATGCATAGTGCAATGTAACTCTAAGTGTACCTGCAAGACTTAATGAGCATACAAGATGTCACATGGCTATGCTTTCCTTCTCATTGAACAGAGTTAATAAAGACTGTGGACAGACTTAAGGCTGGATTCCAAAAGAAAGTTGCAGACAGAGAAGCATGCTGAAGGAAGACATCAGCTCATCATCAGCAGATGTGATTTCATAATGTATGCTAAAACTAGACCAAGTAATTATCTATTCATCATAGGATAATTACAGACTCCATGCACACTCGCTAGATTCCAAAGCACAATGGGTGCCCCCAGTGCAATTTAAATGCTTCACAACTTCACAGTACTTCACGGACAACCTTCTGAAAGAACTCTGCAGAGGCCATATGTGTTTAGTTTTAATGCTACTATATTCTATAACTTCCTAGGGGATCCTGCAGATTCTGCAAACCTAACTTAAAAAAAAAATACATCCAGCATTTAATGCATTACAGCAGGATATGGTACTGTAAGTCATAATACAGGGCAATCTATAAAGGGTCCCAGAAGGCAGCCAGCAAGGCACAGTACCAGAGATTTGGTGCAGGCTGTGTGCAGGACGTGTGTACTCCACATGTATGCTTGCAATCTGTGGGGTAACCAAGTACCAATAGAAACAAAAGTGTATCTGAGTCTAGGAATACTAGCCTCTGGGACATTTCAGTAGCATATGAGAGATGCAGTAGGAATGTCCTAGACAGCTGCCAGTTGCATGCTCATATAGTTCCTGGCAGCAATGTGCAATAATGTGGATGAATATATCCATTTCCCAACAACAAGCATGGAGCACAGAACTATCATGCAATGGTTGTATGCTATAGCCAACTTCCATTGTGTCCTTGGTGCAATAGACCTCACAAACCTCCCTACCAAACCCCCCAGTTCTACTTGATGCTGAATGGTACATCAGTAGAAAGGGATGACCATCACTCAATTGTCAGTTGGTGTATTCTGCAGACAGCCTCATTACTACTATCATAGCAACACACCTCAGCTCTGTGAGTGCTGCAGCAATACAGAGGGAAAGTGACATGAAGCCTCCTTTCCAACACAGTGAAATACTGGAGGTGCTCCTACTTAGTACTTGATCACCACTATATGTTAAGCCATAGTCAGGCATTGAAACAGAATGGAAGATGAACAAATATTCCTTTTCATCCCCCTGAAAAGAGGTGACTGTGATTATCCACTGGAGTCTTGGCTAATGACATCACAGAGAGCCTCATCAACACCTGCTGAGGATATATATACAACAGAGCACACACCACAGAGTGTGTGTTTTGCATGCTGAAGGCAAGATTCAGATGTCTGGGCATACGTAGGGGTACATTACAATACACACCAGAAAAGGCATCACAGATGGTCACCATGTATGCCATGCTTCACAACATGATAACATCAAAACATGGTGGCTTGCCAACCACAGGTGTGGGTGACCTACACCAAAAACCGTAGGAACCCTAGATGTCTGATGCTGAGCTATAAAGGTGTCACAGTATGATCAGGAAGACACAGAGGTAAGATGAAATAGGCCTGAGTGATAGAGGATGTGGCTATATGTCCGGGCTCATGTAAAACAACAACAACATCTGGCACACACCTTTCAGTCATAAAAAGCCAAATTTGCAAATGTACACAGATTAAACAATGATGTTCATGACTTGCTCCACAACAGTAGCACATATCATGACTAGTGGAACAGAAGCATGTGATGCACTTGTAACAACATATACACAACACTCAGCAAGGAGCACATCTAGATGTATACAGAGGAAATATCATGAGAAGAAGTCTATCAGAAAGGTACATCACCAAACAAAACCATAAAGGCAAATGTGTGGCACGCAGGTGGTGTGCATAACAGAAAGTGTTATTGTACAAGTAGGATATCATTATACAGATAACTAACATGGTAAGATAGCCAGAAAATAGCCAGTACCCCAAAATATATAGGTCTATGCATTATATGGGGATGTATCAGCACAAGCATAACCTAAAAGCAGGGTCTGTACATTAACAATGATGCGCTACACAGCATTCTGTGATGTGAAACAGTGTAATACAGCACACTAAACATAATACAGTAGTGTGAGTAATTACAAACACCTCATGGACCTGCCAAAAAAAAACACAAACAAGCCTCACATCCCAATTCTGACATGGAATATCACACATAAGGAAAGTGCTTTGATGCATGTTATTGCTGCAGTATCACTTTGTTAGAGGTAAGAATACATTCAATCATACAGAACATCAATGACAGTGACTACACAGCACCCATGGAACATGCAGAAATGTTTGATGGGATACAGTAAAATAGGTATCTACAATATATATGTGGGGAATCAGTGAGTTAAGGGAAGGCACACATGGAAACTACTTGTAAGCATGGGGATACGAAATGGAAACAGGTACACATAAGTCCAGTAAGTATTGAGGCCATGCATGTACAGTACCATATTAAAATGCCATAAGTAACATGGGTTTGCATTCAGAGGCATACCTGAGCATGTGAGAATTGCAGACAACAAGGAAATGTGTAATGCAGCAATCAATGCTGGATGGCTAAGATAACAGGCTGTTAATCATGAAAATACATGTTATTTGTCAACTATCATGAGATACAAATGTAGAAGTATGGAGATTGTCACATAGAGCATTATGCCACCAATATCTGTACTGACATATACTAATGACAAATATGTGCTATGTATCACAACTTCAAGCTAGTCACCTGTACCAGAGGAATGATCAGAAAAACCCTGTGGCATCAGACATTTGAAAAAACTCATACAGGTTGATTTAATCAGAGGTAAGCACATAGGTCATCATTACCACAGGGTCAGAATGAAACAATGGGAAACACATAGGATCAACTGTCAGTATTACTATAATGTAATATAGGGTTTCCATGCTGACAGGTCACACCACGGTCTTAGCTGCCCCTGTCATTCTGGAAAGACTCAGCCCATGGTACTATACTGAGGAGCTGGGTGTGGTGACGCTACCATTTTGGGACATAGTGTGAGTATTAGCAGTAGTGTAATGTGTCTGTCTAGACATGACTGTTGGGCTCACAGTGGAATGACCAACAGCAGATATGGACGCATGTTACAGTTCAGACATTGATGTCTGAGGGCCATGTGTGGGTCTAATGAGAGAGAGTCTGCTTCTCCCAGCTGGTGGTAATCTGGTCAGCACTGGTAGGGCATGCAACACCTGGTTTGTACTATGGCACTGCCCTAGCACCACCTTAACAAGGCATTCAACAGAGTGTTTAGCAGATAACACAAACTGCCATGCTGTGCACCCAATGCTGCCATGACCTCTCCATGTCTGCACTCCTGACCTTCATGCACCACACATAGCTGGTGGGGTACATGATCGGTGCCATAGGCAAGTGCATCCAAGTCAGAGTCATGATGTCATTGTGAACATTCATGTGCCTGTAACAGTAAGATGACACACTCTGCCATACATCCATGCACATCAGCTATACTCCCTTGTGTATCTGAAAGAAAGTATTAGTCCATCATGGGAAGGAGTCAGCATCATTACCAGCATAGCTCTCAACCTTCCATCTCCAAAATGAGGAACACTGCTTCTCATAATGTGGAACAAATGAGGAAAATGTGGAACACTTGCTGACAGCTAACTAACAACTTCAAATAGGAAGCTCATAGAATGGTTAAATGTGCAGCGTTTTACTTATAAAAAAGTTATTTTGATGAGCTGATTTGATTCAAGTCTATTTACCATGGAGATCAATTAAAATAATTCCTACAACTGAGTGCATGACAGACCCTTTTGATGTAGAACTTTGAGGAACTTAAGTTTTTTAAGACCCAGCATGAGGAACATTCCTCATAATAAGGTACACTTGAGAGGTATGATTACCAGGATTACATGGGACAGTGGGTCACAGTAATCATCATGTTCATCATCTAATGTCCCCACATAATTTGAATGTCAGACATATTATCCTCCTTATCAGAGGTTACACCATGAACCACACATCTGTCACTTTCTGTGTTAGACAATGAACCCAAATGCAGTGGCCTGTGTGTCACGGGCTGTACTGTCACAGGCATACCACATCTCACCTTAGGATCATTGGATAGTCAACTGGAGGAGGCAGGCAATGGATATGCTACAAATAAAGTATTGGTGTCATTTAAAGGGGATCCAGTGTCTGTCAGCCTGGGATGACATGCTCAACAAGCCACGTTGCTTCACTAGGGACGGCTTGCACCTGTCACCCCTTGGCTTTCGAATACTGGCTAAGGCTCTTGCCACCCCCATAGTGCCTTTTTTAGGCAAGGCTCAAAAGACAAACCCACCTCCATAGACAACACAATGAAAAAAAAAACTAAGGGTAATGCTGCTCAACGCCAGAAGTCTAAACCTCAAGATGCACGCACTGGAGGCTCTCCTCAGTATGGAGAATATCGATATCTGTGCAGTAACAGAAACCTGGTTCAAGGCTCCCGAGAGCACACCAGCACTACCAGGTTATACCTCATACCATGCTTTTCAGCCCCAAAACTTGAACTGAACCACAAAAGGAGGGGGAGTATCCATTTTCATCAAAGATACCCACACCTCCAGGTTAGTGGCACTGCACGAAGCATCGGAGACCATCCATGTGCAACTAACAGTGGGCAAAACTGCCTTTCAGTTTGTAGCCTGCTGCAGACCACCCTCCCAAACTCAGGAACTCCACTCGGCTTTCCTGAGAACATTGGAGAATATGAAGGTCTCTCCAAACACCATTATACTGGGTGACTTCAACTACCCAAACATTGACTGGAAAAACTACTCAAGCCCCAACACCCTCACCCAATGGTTCCTAGAATTTATAAACTCAAATGCTATGGAACAACTGGTCACCACCCCCACAAGAGGGGAAAACATATTGGATCTGGTCATCACCAACATGGGGACTCTGTGTTCCACACCAGAGGTATACCCCTCATTGGTAAGGTCAGACCATAAATTAATCTCACTGGACATCCATATCCCATCCCCACCCCCAGCCAAGGAAACCACGGTGAAGAACTTCTCAAAAGCAAACTTCACACTGCTCAAAACTGAGGTGGATTCCTTCAAAGCCCCCGGGCCAGTGGAAAATACGGCTCAAACTGCAGAATCCTTTACAAACGTTTTCTATGGACATCTACAGGAATGCATGGATCATGCTATCCCAAATAAAACCAAGACTCACTCCTCCAAAAGCAGGAGACCTGTCTGGTGGACCCCGGCCATAAATAAGCTATACAACAGAAGGAGGAAGCTACTACATGATAGAGCAAAATCCCAAAAAGGGAAGGCATCTCTGATCAGTATTAGCAAGAAACTACGATCCCTCATAAAATCAACTAAGGCCAGCTTTGAAAGAAAAATTGCACAAGACACTAAAGATAATCACAAGGCCTTCTTTAGTTATGTCAGGAGCCTGGGTGACAACTCCCAGATATGCTCTGAGTTAGTGCAAAATGACAAAAAATACACTGAACCCACAGACATTGCCAACATCCTGACATACAGGTTCAGTGCAAATTTCTCCCCCCATCCCCCCCAAAAGAGCAAATGTCTATCCCAACAGAATTTAGCCTCCCTGACATCACAGATGAACAGGTGAGAGCTGCCCTCTCCAAAGCAAAAAACACAGCATCAATGGGACTGGACGGTGTCCCGGGCTGCATTTTACACAAGCTCCAAGAAGAACTTAACCCTCACATAAAGTCACTGTTCAATCTTCGCCTTACCACAGGATATGTACATAAGGAATGGTGTACAGCAACAGTGGTCCCGCTCAACAAAGGTGGTGCCACAACAGACCCCAGAAACTATCGCCCTATAAGCCTGACTAGCCTGGTCTGCAAAGTTATGGAGCGTATCATCATGGAACTCATAAACAAAGACATCGGGAACCTCCAAACACTGGATCCTACCCAATTTGGCTTTTTTAAGGGCAGGTCTTGCCTCTTGAACCAGGTCAGCTTCTTTGAAGCAGTTACCAAGGCCATAGATGAAGGGAAGGTAGTCCACACAGCCTACCTGTACCTCGCAAAAGCCTTTGATACAATTCCCCACTCAGGCATCATAAATAAGCTTACCAGCTTAAATATCAACCCCTATGTCACAAGATGGGTTGCAAACTAGCTCAGGGATAGAACCCACATGGTCAGAATTGCAGGTGCCATGTCAGACTCTAAACCAGTTACAAGTGGCATCCCACAAGGTTCAGTCCTGGGACCCCTCTTGTTTGGTATATATTTATCTGGGGTACAGGCTAACACGGGAGGACTATGGCTGACCAAGTTCACAGATGACTGCAAACTGGGTGCCATAATCGACTCTCTGGCTGACACAAGCATCCTCCAAAAGAGTCTCACAGAGATGGATAACTGGTGGCAGAGCCATGGACTAAAGCTAAACACCAAAAAATGCATAGTCATCCCCTTTGGTAAAAACAAAGTGCCCACAAATTACCACATAGGTGGTAATCCATTATGTACGGAAGAAGTAATTAGGGATTTGGGGACCCAAGTAGATAGTAATCTCTCCTTTGACAACCACTTTCCCAAAGTGGTTAGAAAGACCTTCTATATAGCCCACCTTATCACAAAATGTTTCACATCTAGACCAAGAGAGGTCATCGTGCCCCTCTACTCATCACTCATCAGGCCCATAATTGAATACAATGCCCCATTTGGGATTAACCTTACCCGACACAGGCAGCAACTGGAAAGACCCCAAAAGTACCTCTCCAAGAGGATCAAGGGACTCAAACAGATGCCCTATGCAGTTCGACTAAAGAAACTCCAGCTCTACTCAGTTGCTTACTGCCTACACAGAGGCGATCTGTGCCTGATGTATAAAGCCATGTCCAACCCAGAATTAATGGACATGCTCCACCTCAGGAAATCCAAATCCCTTAGAGCTACACACTCCAGGGACTTAAACCTCAGCACAGAAATAAATAAGACATGCTGGAGGGACAGATTCATATCCCAGAGGCTCCCCTCACTCTGGAACAAAATCCCAGTCCAAGTTAGGCAGAGCCCCTCACTGACCCTCTTCAAGAGAAATCTTGATGAATGGATGGGAGATCGTAAGTTTACCCCTGGGATCTCTTCTGTGTCCCTGCTAGACAGAGGCACAGTAAACAAACCATAAAAGGGCTATCTTCTGTGACCTACTATTCAAAGGCACAGTCTACTAATTTAAAAGGGTGGCAAAAGCCAAACACACTCTGGCTAGGCTTATAAATGCCCTAGGGCAGATAGCCTAGTATCAACCTATGACCCTATGAACAGAGACAGACAACGCGTCATGTACATTCACAGATGTGAAATAATGCAGCATAGTACTGAAATCTGTGTCACCTATATAACTACAGTGCAAATGATGATATGAGCTTACCAGGTCACCATGGCTGTGTGTTTCAGGGACTCTATATAACAGAGATATGTCATGTAGATTACATATGAAACAGATATGACAGATAATGTAAATATAACTACTAAATCCAATCAGACATGTCATCCTACAACTCCACCGTTAGTGAGGTTTGAAATGCCACTGTCATGTGGAAAGATAAGCATAAAAAACTCAGTATTAAGCACATACAAGGCATCATGTAGCATTTCCAACTGAGATGTAACACATAGCAAATAGGATATGCACATACTGGATGGGCGAAGATAACGTTCATATTGCAGCTGTCCTATGCAGGTAAACACAACTACATTAGTCATGAAGGGCACAGATGTAATTATCAACAGTGAAATGTAGCAATCATATATTGACTGCCTTACCAGGTACGTCTTCCCTGTTTGGGGAGTGCATCATCCAATGTAAAGTAAATACTGTATTAAAAGTTGCACACAAGTAGCAACATAATCCTCAATGATTTTATTTATTTATTTATTTTACATTTGTTGACCAGGAGAGTCTGACTGGATGCATGTCATTTTCAGCGGAGGCCTGGGGAGATAAGCTCCACAGATTAAGAACAAACAACTATGAGATTTCTACATAGCAAGCAAGTATTCATAGGAAAACACATGATTTAACAAGATTTCATAGTTTTAAAGTTACAAAGTAGAATATTCATTGGTAGTCGCAAGTTTTAACAAAATTCCATAGTTTAAGTTAGAGTAAAGTAGTACTTAGAATGTACTGATTTCCAGCAATAACATTGATTGAGACAAATGTAAGTAAAAGAGGGTTGGGAGTGGATGTTAGGGTTAGTTTTGTGAGATGTGGTTTGGTTTAAAGTTAGAATGCGTATAATTGCTGACTGTTGATGTGGGCGTTCACAGGTGAGACACTATAAGGAGGAGTCACGATTCTTCTTGAAGGGATAGAAGTGAAAAGGAGGATGAGAGTGGGTCAGAGGGTGTGTATGATGTGGGTCGGCCTGGTGGGTAACAAGGATATAGCCATGCGAGTTTTAGGTGTTCTTTTAGTAGCTTTTTGAATGTAACCGTTGAGTTAGCTGAGGTAATAGCAGAAGGTAATGAGTTCCAAATTTTACCAATGTAGTTAGGGAAGAGGGAGTCACCTGCTGTGTTATTGCTTTTGGTCAACTTGATTAGTCTTTTATCACTAGAGCGAAGTTGTCTGGTATTAGTTTGGAGTTTAAGTAGATTAGATAGTGCTGTTTTTTTTCAGGAATTAGTAAGAGTTTCTGGGGGAAAGAAGCTGATGGAATGAGAGGAGATGTGGGAATTCAAGCCAGTTAAGTTGATTTAGTGAATGACAGTGGTGGGCATGGTAGGGGGCACCAGTAGCAAATTTGGGAATTTGATTGTAGCAGATGTTAAACTTGGCCATTTCAGTTTTGGGTAGGTTGGTGAAAATGGGAGCGACATAGAATAGTGAGGAGGGGAGGTGGATTTGAGCTATGGTTATTCTAGCAGGTTGGGTTAGAAATGGTTTGTTTTTATAAAGACTGCTCAGTTTTTTGTGAATGTTTTTAATAGTTTGATTTATATGTAGATCAAACTTGAGGTTGTTGTCAATGGTCACTCCTTGCAGTTTAGTATGAGTGTCTGGTGAGATTATAGTCAGATCTCTGGATACAATATTGATTGTGTTGGGCATTAAGATGGATTTGTTTGGTTTAAATAGCAACAGTTTGGTCTTTTTGGGATTAAGTAATAGGTTTTTGTTAAAAAAAACAGGTTTCTGTAATTTGGAATGCTTTTTGGGTAATGGAGAGGAGTTTGTGTGGGTTGTTGGCTGAGCAGACTAATGTTGAGTCATCAACATATTATATAACAGTTGCATCTTGGCATATGCTGTGGAGATCATTAATGAAGATGGAGAATAGAAGGGTCCCATAATGGACCCTTGTGGGACTCCTATGGTAATATGCAGCAGTGAGGATAAGTTGTTGTCCCATCAAACTGTTTGTTGTCTACCATGTAGATAGTTTTGGAAACAGGCTATTGTGTGATCATTAAGGCCAAGATTAGTAAGGGAGTGGTGTACTTAGGAATGGTTGACCATATCAAAGGGTTTTGACAGGTCCCATAATATGACAGATGTTAGTTTACCTAAATAATACTAGGAGGCGGAGGCATACAACAGCTAGTATCACACTAACAGGATACAGAAACAATTATGTGACAAACAGTGCCAACATTGTTTGGCTGTACCTGTGTAGGGAACAAGCCAATATTAATATCATAAATCACAGATGTGTAAACAGTGCTGCACAATAGCAACAATATGAACAGCCTCCTCAGGTCTGTCTGCAGCCAAACATATATGTAGATTAAAATAGCACACAAACAACATGTGAGTATACTCCATAGTCATAATAGCAGGCAAAAGCACACAACAACTATGGTTCACACTAATAGGATATGGAGACATTTAAGTGACAAACAGTGCACACATCATGTAGATGTATCTGTGTAGGGAATAAGCCAAAATTAATATCATAGATCACAGGTGTGCTACACAGTGCAACACAGTGCTGCACAACAGCAACAATATGAACAGCCTTCCCAGATCTGTCTGTGCACAATGTTTCATGACCCATGTTTTATAATGTTGCATCTGTAGGTCAAAATACTACACAAACAACAAAATGTAAGTATACACCACAGTCATAACAGGAGGCAGAGGCACACAACAACTATAGCAGGATATGGAGACTCTTACATGACATGAGTTGCTACAGTTTGGATGTTGATGGGGCTATGCAGTTGAAAAGCACAATACCACACAATGCTGACAGTGTTGTGTATGTACTGTGCTGGAAAGATAACATGCTATAACACTTACATTGTACATCCATATCAGGTGTGCTGTCACATCCACATTGTAGTTCTGTTGCTGTAACAGAAATATAACAATACAGTAACAACTGTGAATTAATGTCCTTCAATGAGAACTGGTATATGCGGCAGTGTTTGTGAACATTGGACATACCTGTACATTCCAGAACTCCTGTCTCAGTACCTCCCCAGGTGTCCTACGATCCTGGCATGTGGTTAGATGGGAGGCTAAGAAAGTTGTTATCTCATCCAAGTGAGGCACTGATGGCCCACTTCCAGTGGCATTATTTGCCCTCTCATAGTGGTGGAGTATGTTAGCTGCATGGAGTATCATGTCACCACCAAGCCTCCCTAGATCTATTATGAACACTCATAGCATTTTGGTCAGATGAATCCACTCTTGATTCCTCCACACAGTATTGCCCATACATCCTAGCAGGTTGCAGCCATGCTGACGCAGAACATCAGTTATTACCTAATTTTCTCTTGGTGTGAAATTATTTGACATCTGGAAGGCAAGATGATATGTATATCTTACAGTTATAAAGGGGTTCACGTATTGACATGACAATGTTAAAAATGTGTCAAATGAATATCTCACTTCTCATTTTCAGTGCGTATGGGATACAACACAACTACTGACATTTACACAAACACAAGATAGTAAAACAGCAGTATATGAAAATGACCTATTATGCAGTCATGACTACGTCACCACATTTGTCTACATATGTGGCTTTATCTTGCTACTGCAGTATGACACATATTACCAAATGACACATTCATTACTATTATTATTTACATGATCATCACATGCTGTCATTACTGCATATATTGTTCCATATGGGCAGGGGTGCTAATCCTTTAATCTGTATGTGTGTGTTCTCCTATGCATGCAGTGTAGCATAATATTTTTGTTTCTGATACACTTTGACCCTGTATGTGACAAATATGACTGTTGCACTTAACATAATGTGAGTGGGACACAATGTTTCAGCTCACATACTACATTATTCCCCTTCTTCCCACATAACACAGGGAGGTCAGTCAAGTGTGTTTATTTGCACATGCTATCCACGTGTATGTATTACACACATTTGTATATTTAATTTTGTTGTCTTATGTCTGGTGAACAACATGATATGTCCTTGATTTTGTAACTTATATAGCAATGCTGCATCATGCTGTCCCACTGATACAATGACTTTGCATGTGCCATGTACTGGCAATTATTGTGCCATGTTGTTTTACAGTACTGTGGCAGGTCCATATAAACATATATCTTTCACATACTTCATTGACATTCATTGGTCCCTTGGTGAATATATGCAGGTGATACTTTGTTTAGCATCATTCATGACTCCCATTTTTGTCCATTTCTTCCTTATGGCACTAGCCAGTCTTTTTGAACATAACTTATATTAGAACATGTATACATGGGTTAGCATACCTGCACATGTGTATACATTTGTAGCACATATCTACTGCTTTACATGGATGTACACATGTATGGCCATAATATGACTGAGAAACAACCACCCTTGTAATATGTAACTGGTTACATGCACAATTTCCCATTTGTTGTGCTATGCATGTGTCCACAGGACTGTCCTTTGGTCAGTCCTACACATGTACAGTGATATTTATGGCAATAATGGTTATTCTGTCACCAGTTATATTATGTTTGCATGGCACTATATATGGGTATATGATGTTCAAGCGTACTTTTGTTGTGTACCCATGTCATTTACTGTTTAACTGTTGCACATTGCTGTGTTGTTTCCATCATTTGTACACAGACATGTTTATAGCCATTCCCAATGCACTAAGCAGATGTATCAGATGTTGGTCATTTACTACAATGGACCTTGTGAAGACTTGCTGTCCATCTTATGTTATGGACACATGCATGTGCAATGTGTCTGTTTAGCTATGGCTGCCCTGCTATATTCTGTACCTACTTTTTCTTGATGACATTTTCTCACTAATATGGACCTATGTTGTCCATCTTATTTCCTCCCTATAGCTTTGGTGTGCATGTTTCACATGTACATAGCATATGTTATGTGTATGTTTACCTTCCTGCAACATATCATCATTGTACTGTAAGTGTGCTGGTACAATATGACCTTGTGCTGCCATAAAGGGTACCGCACACATGCAAGGCATAACCTTTGTCTCTCATATCTTGTGATATTTGTTATACGTTTGCACCTGCTCCTTTGCCCACCTTCTCTTTCTGTATCTTTCCCATCCCTTCTAGTCTCAAAAAAAAAAAAAAAAAAAAAAACTTGGGACCATTCCCACTAAAAAAAAAAAAATTTGCCCATGCCCCTCTGACTCTCCCCAGACTGTCCTATTCCATCATACCATCATATGTTAGCCATGGCAAAGTTGCCAAGATTTCTCTACACTTGACTTAATTAGAATTTTTTATTAGAAATTGTGCGGATTACATCAGATTCTGCAAATTGTAATGGGTGTATTTATATATGTCAATCTATGTATTAAGATAATATCTGTAAGCGTTTGTGGATATTTGTCACTTTTCAGACATAATGGCTGATGCACAGTTGTCTTCATTTAGTACTTTCCATATGTAAATGAAATTTCTTTTAGGCTTGTATACCTTCCATACATGTGTATTAGTAATGCACATACATATTTTATAAACAAGTTTTCTTGGAATAAGTATTTGACATGATTGATTGTGGTTGCGCTGATTTCACTGGTTATGTCTGCCTTGCTCTGATGTATTCTCAGCAGAATGGGGCATATTTTCATATTACCTGTCTAGTCACAAATCTAGTGCTGAACTTGGTGGACTGTACTCAGTTACACAAAGTTCATGCAATCTGGCCCTAAGTCTCAGTTTTTAGTACCCATATGTTGCCATGCATTCTGGAATGCTATGACACAAATAAGAGCCAACATCACTTTTGTTATTTTCTGTGAAGATACCTCGTGGGTGCTGGATACTTCTGCACTTGATCTTAAACTCAGTAATCTGGATGTCATTAGGTTTTGCACTCAGCTTTTTTTTTACTGCAGCTGATTATTTGATCTCCACTGATGATACTGAACAACTTATTTCCTATAATACAGTACACCAAATGTAGGTTCCTACAGTGGATCTCCAAGGAATCTACAGTATGGGCCTTTTCCTGGACACCAGCTCTGGCATTAGTATGTGAAAACAAAGCCATTACCTCCTTTATATTGTTTAGAGAAGCCAGGAATCACACAAAGAGCATGACAATAAACAGAAAATACAGTCATTTACAAACCACCAATACAACAGAAAAAAAACTATATATTTCTGATCAGAAGAGATTACCTATTATACCGTGACAAATCAAAAGATCCTAATCTCTTCCACATCCTCCATTCTGCAGAAATAGCTGCACAATTTGGTGTTATCCATTTATATAAAACATTGCTATCAGTACACTTACCGTCACATTATTATCATTATTCCTGTACTGCCACTTGCAGTGTACCCCTTCTTCTTCAGACTGCCCTTGTTTCGCCTAATATATTGTGTTGTTTTTTCTTGCTGAGGAGTGGATCATACTCACTAACTATTAATTTATTGCTCCACATTGTAAAAGATAGCTTCTCCTTTGATTTCCTTTAGCATCTGGTAAACAGACATGCTTTTGTATGACATGATCCCAAACTCCAACTCAGCAATAATAATCTGTTTGCATAAGGAGGCCCCTTTGTTTGAAATAAGTAACCATCAGCCTATTGCCCTTCTTTATAATCTTTTTAAATTTGTAGAATTATCTACACTCTGTCAGTATTTCAAAAGTATGGATATTCATATCCTAGTATCTGAGTCACAGCAGAGAATTTATTCACGTCTATATCATATGAGTGAATAGGAAAAAACCACGAATGCTCATAATCTTGAAAGTGCTTTTTCTGAGATCACGTTACAGTGAAGAATGGAATATTTGTCCTTTCCTCACTGTATTGCAATCTTGGGGTTGGAATATATATTTAGCAGGGTGTGTGGGGGGCGCAGCCCCTCACAATAGCAAGTTCAAGGTCCGGTACTTTCGAGATTGTGAGCATTTGCGGTTTTTCCAATTCGCTCATATGATATAGACCTGTTTATTCTTGACATTAAACAGACACAGCTATTCTTGAAGTAACAGAATACATATTCTGTGAAGTTAACCATGGCAATGTTACCTGTATTTCACTTCTTGACTTCACAAAGATATAGTTGATAAAACCTGCCAGGAACTCACCTTAATTAGGTTCAGTTCCATTGGGTCATCCGTAAATGTTAATGGTGATGAAGCAGATACCTTGAAGGCAGGTCTCATACTTCAAGATGGTATAACATCAACTTCCCCATCTGCCAGTCCCTCTGGATTTTCAATAGGTGTCTGGCTGGACACATTTCTTTTTTCCTTCTTTGGCATGTGGAAAAACTGTGGTGTTTCCAGGTTCACCAATTTCTGACAACTCGGTGCTCAGCATTTCAGTCTCTGCTGTTTAAAATGTACAACAAGTACTTCAATATGACTTTAACTCTGTTAAAACTTGTGTCACTTACACAGCAGTATCTTTTCTGGCTGGATGACCACTACTTATTACATTCTACATTTTTATGGTAAACCTATATACTACTAATTTGTTTCTTTATATATCCTTTGTCATTATATAATAAAAAAAGGGCATACAAAGAAACAAATTAGTAGTATATATTGTTTAAATAAAGTGAATATCTAGGAACAAAACAATTAGTAGTGGAGGAATGAATTACTAATGTTGTTACTACAATAGCTAATCAGGGATGTGTTATTCTATACTGGGTCAAAGTGTTTATGACCGACTAAACCAGAAAAAATTTTAGCCCATGCATTTCTTATACCTAACAACATGTATGATTCTCATGTACTTACTATACTTCTCCTTACTGCAACAGACAAACTAGAGCCAGTATGTCATAATATGAAATGCATTGCTATGAGTATACCTTACTGTTGTTACTGCTGTGAAGCCGTAAACAAAGTTATTTAGATTGCAGTCCCACAGCATCAGACGTTGCACCATACAGGCAGTAGATGGGGTCCATTCCCATCCCAGTATTAGAAACTTAAAACACTTGGGGAAAATAAACCAAGGCAGTAAATCTCAAGCTATTATACTCCAATAATCGACCAGCATTATCTAAGATACTAACCTGGTATAACCTCGCAGGCCACTTTGCCATACTGCAAATCGTTTATGCATATTAAATCATCTACTATCAAACAAGGACATTTAACCTGTGATATGTACCTAAGAAATTAAATAAACATTCTTAGAACTTATGAGAATGTGGATTAGAATAAGGCTTCAAATGGTTAAATATCAAGTAACCAGTAACAGGTAACATAGCCGTGGCATTAACTTGCCTTTTCTGGGCTATATATCTGTTTATGTTGCACCCTGTGTCATACCAGTGCTGTCTTTATCATCTATCTCCTCCAACCTAAAATGAATTGCCCTGGACTCTTTTCTTTCTCCACTCATTTCTAATTTTGTAAGCCTCACTATCTCAACTCCAACAGCCTGCACCATCCTGTATTCCCCTTTCACTTTCTGTCATGCTCACCACCTAGCTGTTTTTTTTTTTTTTTGTGCAATCTGCTTCGTATTTCTTTATTACCCATGCAGTTGTTCTCCCTTGCTTTTGTTTCTTCAGTTATCTTATTATTATAAGGTACATAACATTTCGATTTGCTATGTTTTACTCTAATGTGTTGTCACCAGGCATGCAATGTATGCTCACATTTATCAAATGGATGACGGACTTTACTACAGATAGTTTTTTCATATACCAATGTCAGTAGCTGAACTGAATATGAAGTACACAAATATCAGTGCTGAACTTCATTTTGCTAGCACTGAATATTACTAAGATGTACCACACTATCAAAATACTATATTTATTATCAAATATTTGCATATCAGTTTGTTTATCTGTTGTTTAATTTTTTTTTTCGGCTTTTCCCAGTTAGAGGTCACCACAGTGGAACTCCGGTCCACTAATTATTGGCAGTAGATTTTTATGGTGCTGAGTTGCCAGCCCGACACCTAAACTTCAGCGAAGTTACACCCATTCATGCATGTCTTTCAAACGCCACTCGACCGCAGGGAGGACATGCACACTCCACACAGAAGGTACTCCAGCTGAGAATCGAACAGGAGAATCTCTTGCTGTGAGGCAACAATACTACCGCTGCACCACCACGGCTTATCTGTTGTTTAATAGAGCTGGCAAATAAGAAATGTATACTATAAACATGTAGCTAGACAAGTAACTAGCTAGCTAGCTAGACATATATATTGTGAGTTTTGTTAGTAAAACTTATATGCCTGTACCTTTTTCAGGATTACTCTCCAGCCACTCATAAGAAAATGGGCTCTATACCAATGAGCATGTCAATGAACAGCAAACAAATGACACACTGATATGCATCCTAAAAGGAGTAAATAAAGTTCTTTGTAACAGCTTATGAATTTTGAAAATTAAACTGTTCTAAGCAGTTTTCTACAGATAAGCTTAATTTGCTATTTTATGCAGATGAAAACTGTATATTCTGTGAATTCATTTTCATTGTTTTTTGTCACATAAACATTACCTGGACTTTGCATTAAAAAAAGTTGAGTAAGTAGTACTGCACAGTTCTAGAAAGTGCCGTCAGTCCTTTTTGAACCAATATGCAGAAATTCATAGTGTCTCCAAAGACTCGTAATATGGTATTCATTGTTTATGGCAACATCAGCAGCAGCATTGCCTTTCTACATTTTAATAGCACACGGGGAAATAAAACCTAAACAAGTGCTTAACAACTGTTGAGAAAGCAATGTTTCCAGCTGATGAAATTTAATAACAAATGTGATAGCATGCCTTTGTCTACCAAGCCAATTCCTTAAAATGTTTATCATCTTTCTGAGAAATGAACTTTCAGAATTAAAATTAGTCTGTAACATTAAACATGAGAAATATTTTTTTTCTGATGACTAGGCAACAGATGCTATAGGTCATTGCTTGTAAAAAAATATGCTGTGTCGGCTGCCCTGTACATTAGCCGTGCCTCTTATCACTAAAAAGTAAAAAGAAGCAATGCTGCAATATTGTACACAGATAAGTAAAGTAGTTTTTAATCTATCTGACTTTCATTTCCTTCACTGGCCAGTGGCATCTTTGTGCCCATTTACCTTCCATGTTTAGCAACGTACAACTAATCAGGCTGCACTGGCCCATGTAATTAGTTAATGTATTTCCAAACTGTGTTATTTAACTACACCATTCTTAACAGGCATCTCTTTGTCTACCATCTTTACTTTCAAAAATGTTCATCCATAGGCATATGCAGTACAGCATCAAACACTACCTCAGTTTTTACTTTCATCATCTATTTCATATGGCTGGTCTACAAATCTATTGTTGTTAATCTCCATTGCAGTCAGTGTCATAGCAGGTTCTAATTCTGACTCGTTAAAGATTAGAGAGGTGATAATGAGTGTTGTTTCCATAATATGTGTGTGTGTGTGTGTGTGTGTGTGTGTGTGTGTGTGTGTGTGTGTGTGTGTGTGTGTGTGTGTGTGTGTGTGTGTGTGTATATAAATAATACTGCGGTGGTGGTGCTGCAGTAGCGTTGTTGCCTCACAGTAAGACGCTGTCCAGTTAGATTCTCAGCTAGAGCATCTTCTGCGTGGAGGCATGTGTGAATGGGCATACCTTCATTGAAGGTTGTGCGTCAGGCTTGGCAAGCCGGTACGTAAAAATCAACTGCCAATCATTAGCGGACCGGAGTTCTGCTGTGGACCCCTAACCGGGAAAAGCTGAAAGACACAAACATATCTAGTAGATAAATAGATATAAATACCTACACATATATATATAGACACACATACATATATTTATGTATATATATATATATATATATATATATATATATATATATATATATATATATATATACACACACACACACATAAATATCCAGATCTACCTAAATTCATTGAAATCCCATGTTATCAAATCGCAGTTTGTTGACACTCAAAATATCAAAATCCCACATCATTGCACCAGCGGAACAATGAAGATGTACCCAGGGTAAGTAACCACTTACCCAAAAAGAAACAAAACCCAAACCGCACCATCTGTAATCCACCCAGGTGGGGGAGCTATGACCCCACATCCCCTACACACCCTAACTAAATATACCAATCCTGAGATTGCACTACAGTTGGGAAAAGTGCAGAGTTCACCGTCTCACACAACAGATTACTGTGGGATTTTGATATTTTGAGTGTCAACAAACTGTGATTTGCTAATATGGGATTTCAGCAAAGTCAGGTTGACCTGTACTGTACATAATTGCACACACACACACACACACACACACACACACACACACACACACACACACACACACACACACACACACACACACACACACACATTGTGGATACTGTACAGTTAATTTACAGCACAAGTGTGAAGTAAGCTCTATTAACAGCACAAATATAGCAGCTCAAAGTTGCTACTGACAATAAGAAAACAAAATTGCAATATTTAAGTCCATTCTAGCTTGATTCCATTTGCAAAGTCTCCCTGAAAGTTAGCATTCCCTACAATTCCCTCACTATTGCAGCTCAGAATAATCTACTTTTAACCTTCAAGTATATCCACAGTTAGTATCCTGATAAATCCACTTGAACATCTAAGAGTAAGCACTGAAAATCTGGCAAATACTATATATGAAGAAGATCTAACAAATCAAATACATACACAGTTGTACAAGTTCATTGGTGAATACTAGGCTAATTGCTTTGATGTGCCATTTTACACCTAGCCAATTACCTAAAGTCAGAACCAAACCATGCACCTTGTGTCTGTAAGGTAAAGATCTTAACCATTATGCCTAACCACCCCAGAGATATAAAGGGGAGAAAAGAGCTGAAGTAGAAGTAGAAGTGGTGGAGATGTGGGTAGTAGTAGCTTGGTTACGAAAGCTAAATGAGACCAGTATGATGAAAAAGGGGACTATTTAATGCATAGTAGGTTTAGAACAGTAATGGTATAGTAAGGGGGTTCCTACTAGCTTGTTGAACATTCAAAAGAGCAAATGCTCTTTGATCAACAGCTAATAGATGAAACCACAAAAAATCAAATGGCCGGAACAGCGATTTTTTTCCCAGGGAAAAAAAATCACTGTTCCGGCCATTCGACTTTTTGTGGTTTCATCTATTAGCTGTCGATCAAAGGGTGTTCGCTCTTTTGAGTGTTTGACAAGCTAATATGAACCCATAGTAAGGTGACTCTGAGATTAGAATGAATGAGTTAATCAGGTAAATAATGTATGTGAGAGTTAAAGGTAACGCACAGTTGGAGATATCTATCCCATAATGGCTACACCTGAGTTTCTTTGTGGTAGAATTGAGAAACTTGCATACTTCATATCATATATTTCTGAAAATGTGAGTACCTTACATCTTCACATATGTAAGAATCTTGAAGGAACAGACAGTATAAAACAAACCCACATTTCAGAGGTTTATTTTACAAGTCAAGGTGCATGAACGCAAAATGTCAAAGTGACTTGCAACAGCCAAGATGGTATGAATTTATTTACCATCTCTGCTCAAAATAGATAAGTTACAGAACAGGACTGGGAGTAAATCATTACAATTCTCCATTTCAAAGTGGAGCTAGAAAATAAGGACATTCTTCAGACACCTTGAAAGACGGTTTGAACCTTAAACTGAGCCCTCATTTTATATTTAAAAGAGCCAAATGAGTTATACGTACATCTTTCATCAATGATTATTGACGAACCAAGACAGTTTATACTCAGTCTTGGATGTTAAATAGTTGTCAATTTATTCTGAAAGCTGGAAGAGAAACTAAGAAATTATGATTTGGAGCTGTCAAATCAAGATTCTTCTAGTCTACTCCAAGCCTGTTAAGTAATGGAAACCCTTTGATGAAATAAAGAGATAACAGAAAAGACAAACGGACAGTTTTGAGTATCCAGCTCTACTGTCTTACAAAAGAATAAAAGTTTACCTCTTCTGAATTGTTCAATCTTAATTTACTAAAATTGTTAATAACACCACAATTTAATTACAAGCTGACAACAAATACTAATGTAGATGACATACAAAGGCAATGATTCTTTAGTGGAAGTATTACATTCACTGCAGCTGCCTGTTAAGAAATTATTTTAGGCTTAGTGCAAAACGTCCTCAGTTCTGAAGGAGGGAAAGACCATTCTACAAGAATCATTGTGTTAGTCCTATCAGAAAGTAATATGTGTGTTTACATAGTGTGAGTGCTAATGCTCCCTACCACTACTAGTTGTGAACATTATTATCTGAGTAAATCTTTTAGTACTTGGAAATTAACTTTCATCAGATAGGTCTAGACTTTATCATGTATTTCCCCTAACCATTCCCATCTGTGCCTATACGTTAACTGAATAACCATTACATTACATTAAAGAAATCCCAATCCCTCCAACCTACATGATCTAGGGATGTAAACCTTGTCACCACAATAAACAGAACATGCTGGAGGGATAGATAACTGTCCCAGAGACTTCCCATACTCTGGAACAAACTACCTATCTATATCAAACAAAGCTCCTCATTAGCACTCTTCAAGAAAAATCTTGATGATTGGATGGGAGGTAGGAAATTCACCCCGGGGATCACTTCTGTGGCTCTGCTTGACAGGGGCACAGGAAAATAATTTTCTTGGGTGGCAAACCTATTCACTTCTTCAGAGACACAGGTACAGCATGCTTGCTATAACTTTAGTCTCTATAACAAATGATCTAAGTTATCACCTTGGATTGTCTCTGCAATTATATATTTAATATCTTTATTATTTTTTAGGATGTTCATCTGTCTCTTTTTATGAAGCTAAATTTTCTGTTACAGAAACTTTTAATGAGAGTTACTCAATATGACACTTTCTGTTGGAAGGTAGTTAATGATTTGGTAAACTCTTTTCTGAAATCACATTTCCCTGCTTGCAAATCTTATTAAATGCAGTTCAATTGTTTGACTTGGGGACAAGTCATTTAAAAGCTTCTTAATGTTGTGCCTAAATTACATATTCAGAATATTTACATTTTCTTTTAATTATTAACATTTTTACTTTCATATACTGAAAAAGTGCCTTTATGAATTTATGAGCCAATTGCATTTCTTTAATGGGTGAAGTGGTTGGTTTAGCTCTCTCTGATACATTGATACTTGCATGGACTTTTTTTTGTTTTGTATTATTTCCATTTTGATACCAGAAATTGATGTAGCATAACTTGCCTTTATTGGGTTTAACTCATAGAATTGTAGATGATACATGGTTTATTGGCTGCTTATATGTGATTAAATAAACCATTTTGACACAAGGTACAAGGTTCAATCCTGTCCTCCAATCAATGCCTGTTTGGAGTTTCCATGTTCTCCCTGTGTCTTTGTGGGTTCTTCCCACCTCAAAAAGGCATGCTGAGTTTTCTATCACAAACTCAACAATTAATAGAGCCGTGGACAGTAACACAGACTCTACATGGTGCCCTATAGGGGGACGAGTTGAACAGAACAACCGCTTTGGGAATCTACTGTGGTGCACAGTATCCTCAAGAAAGGACAGCATGGATCACAGACTGCACACTGTGGCAATTGTAGCCACTCAATAGTGCAAAATATGGCTCTAGGTGATTTGATTATGTTGATTAATATTATCAAATGGACATGGGTATTTGATGGTGATAAGTGGGTTGAGGACCTGGCTACTCTGACCTATGCCAGAGACCTATGCTAATGGTGGAAGGGATGCAGTCACTCCTTTTGGCCACTGTGTGTTGACCATATAAGCCCAGCAGCCCTGAATCAATAAGCTACTGGCCAGACAGTGTCCACTTGCCAGGCCTGGGTTACCTGATATAACTCTGTTGAGGAAAAGTTGAATGTGAAACCAATCATTCTGCCAAATGTGAATTAAGAGCTGCTACACTCAGTGCAGGTTCACTGACAGGGTGGAGCTTGGAAGTGGATGACATGATGGTATGGAGGAGACTGGACATCCTATGTGTCTAAGAGACAAGATGGAAGGGCAGTGCAGCAAAGCCACTTACCTTGGGATCCTGAGTCTACTACTCAGGATGCGGATGGGCTAGAAATTGAGTTGTAACTGTGGTGAGAGAGAGGCTTCAGAAGGCAGTGAGGGATGTCATCAGAATTAGTGCAGACGCATGGCAATCAGATGTCAGTGTAATGATAGGGCAATATTTACAGCAGGGTTGTGATAGTGAGGAAAAGAGTGAATTCAGACAGCATTTGCAGGACCTACTAGATAAATCAGGACAACATGAATTGGTCAAGTTAATGGGCAATTTGAATACTCGTAATTGAGACAGACAGAACAGAATATGAAGACTGCCTCAGGTCCACATGGGTGGGGCAACAAGAATAAAGAATTAGAGGCCATTCTAGACTTCTGTATGGCAAATGGTTTGATAGTAGTCAACACATGGTTCACAAAGAGAGCCAGTCACAAGATCACATACAAGAGTGGCCAACATGCAACTCAGGTGGGCTTCCTCTTAGTAAGGAAAGGGCACTGAGGTAGATTCAGTGATTGCAAAGTCATCCCCAGTGAAAGAGTCAGCCCACAAGCATAAACCACTGGTTGCCACAGTCAGCTGCAAGAGAAGATTCTAAGTCAATAGAGACCAGGCTGAAGACCTGGAAGTTGATTGGAGAGAAAGTACAACAGTTCAAGGAATTACTAAAGGCTCTAACCGCTGGAGAAGAGGGAGAAGTAGTTAGAGTTGAAGAAGAATGGTAGTGAGGACTGCACAACAGATATGTGGCCAAGCCAGGTATGGAAATAAGATACATAAGGAAAGCTGGTGGTGGAATGCAAAAGTCCAGGAAGTCATCAGTAGAAAGAAGGAGTGCAGAAAAAAGTTGGACATAGAAAAAACAGATCAGGCTAGGAAGGAATGCTGGTTGGCTAACAAAGAAGCTAAGTAAGGAGTTGTAATAACAAAGAATAGGGCATCAGAGACACTCTACCAGCTTCTGGAAAGTGACTCCGTAGGTGGCACAAAGAAGCTATATCATGTTGCAAGGCAAAGTCAGAAAGATAAAGAAGATAGTCAGATACCTTCATAAGGGATGCCAGCAGCAACTTGCTCACCAGTCCACAAGACATCAAAGGGAGAGGGAAGGAGTAGTTCCAGAAGCATCTAAATGAAGAAAATCCCACAGAAGCTGTACTGCCCCAGACACAACCCATGATGAGAGAAGAGGAGCTCACCCTAGAAAAGTAAGAATAGTGCTAAGGAAAATGATGTCAGGGAAAGCTGCAGGCTCAGATGAGGTCACATCAGATATGATAAAGATGCTGGGTGAGATAGGGGAGAAATGTCTTCTGAGGGTACTGATAGCAATGTGGAGAGAAAGGTGTATCCCAGATGATGGGAAAATAAGCATATTCATACCAGTGTTCAAGAACAAAGGGGATATCCACAACTGTGAGCAGTAAAGAAGTATCAGACTCCTGTCACATTGCATGACAGTTATCAAGAGGGTGATTAATAAATGAATATGCAGTGTAGTAGAAACTAAGATGGGAGATGAGCAGCATGGATTCAGATCAGGATGCAGCACAACTGCCCTGATGTTTACAGTGAGACAGATAGCTAAGGAAAAGGCTAGAAATGAGGGAAGAGTCCAACTGGGCATTCCTGGACTTAGAGATATGATATGACAAGGTCCCAAGAAAGCTGATTTGGGCAGTCCTATGGTAGTTCAAAGTCCCAGACGCATTGGTAGAATTAGTCCAGGCTATGTACAAGGACCCAATGACTCAAGTACAAACAGTGTTCAGTCTCACAGAGGGGTTCACAGTGGGACTGGGTATATGTCAAGGTTCAGCCCTGATCCCAGTGATGTTTATACTTATGATGGGCTAAATTAGCAAACATATCAAAGGGGACAGATCAGCAAAGTTGTTGTATGCAGATGATGTGGCATTACAGGCAGAGTCTGAGCAAGAATTTCAGCAAATGATGGAGAATGTAATGCAAAACTGAAGGCACATGGGATGAAACTAAGTACAGATAAGACAGTGGTAATGGCAGTAAATTGCGCAAATCAGAAGAAGCTGAGAACTGAGGTAGAAGGGAAGATAGTGGAATAGGTTAATAGCTTCAATTATCTGGGAGAGGTGGTTGAGGAGCAGGGAAGTCTGAATGAAGAGTTCAAAGCTAGAATCAGAGGGGATGCAGCCAACTGACATACATTTTCAGGTGTAGTGTAGCTCAGAATAATGCCAAAGAAGCTGAAAAGTGAGGTGTACAAGACAGTGGTGCAATCAGTACTACTGTATGGTATAGAAAACTAGGCAGTAAAACAGAGCAGATGAAGACGTTAGAAGTGATGGAAGTGAAGTGCCTGAGATGGGTGGTAGGATGCACACTGTGGGACAGACAAAAAAATGAGAAAATAAAAGCAGATGCCAAAGTAGCTCTAATTGCAGAAAAGATCAAAGAGAACAGATTATGATGGTTTGAGCACATGTACAGAAAAGCAAAAGACAATCTAGTGAAGAAGATTGGGGCAAACAGGAAGAAAAAAAAGATGAAATGAGGGCATTCAGCAGAGAGGTAGATGAATAGTGTGAGAGTAGTTCTGGGACAGTCAGGCATAAGTGTCGAAGGCAGGAGTGTAGCACTGAACTGAGAGAGATGACAACAGTTAACACAGCACCGCGATCCCATCTAGAAAATGGGAAAAGTGATGAAGATGATGGTGATGTGGTTAAATGGTACAGTGTATATAACTTTAGCTGTTGGAGTGCAAGAGTGCAACAAACAAATGAAATGCACCTTTGCAGACACTAAAGGGTGTAGAATGCTAGGTAATATGCATATATTCCAGGGATGGGGAAATTGTGCCATTATTTAAAGAAAGGGAAGAAAATACTATTATGAATTGAACTAGATCCTCAAAGGTATGACAAACCAGTTCTAAATACAGGGGTTAAGTGGATTGTCGACCAGAATGCAAATGACAGTGATGGGTGATGGATTTGTCATGAGGTAAATGCATGCTTGGAAAGATTCATTTTTGACAATGTATAGTCATCTGGTATGCATTATATGATTGTTTTCAAGGCAATCATAACCTCTAGAAAGCTCTTTAATCAATAATTCATGATATCTTTTATTGCTCAATATATGACTATAGCTATATACAAAACTCTAAAGAGAACAGTACCATGAAAAGACTTAAGATGGGTTTATCTTATTAATTAACATTATGTCGAGATTTGATTTGCTCTGTTCTTGGATAATAATCCATTCCTGCACCACTGATCTCCTTAATTTTATTTCAGATTATTTGCAGAGAAGCATAACATTCAGTCCTCACATGTTATTCAGTCTCTTGTCTCAGATCCTTGTCCTCAAAGTTTACATGCCTAAGCAAAACTACTAAATCTTCGTTTTGGAGACTACAGCCTGCCATATTAAATACAGTAATTATTTACCTTATTTTATTAAGACAGCAGCTGTGCCTTTTGAAGCAGAGTTCTTTTGAAACAAACTACCTTTGGCGGCATACAATTTGTTCAAAGTTACGCTCCTTTTATATGCAGGTAAAATGAAACAGAACATGAATGTTAGGTTAACTGCTGCAGAATCTATGCTCCAATATCATTGAGAGTGCTGTATAAAATCCTGCTTCAAAACTAATCAATCAAACAGTATAAATCAGCAGGCAAGCATTTTGTTGAGCTAGCTCTTAAATAAATGTGTAAGTCATCAGCTTAAAAATGATCCAGCTTTTAAATGGGTTAAGGGAGGTGAAAATTAGAGACATGTTGGTTTATACACTTAAGGGTAGGTACTCTTACTGATTTATTCAAGGGGTGAATGGTAAAGAAGGTAACTGACAACCTAGCCACATGTTGAAATTCTGAGGACGATAACAAAATAGAACTATAAGTATGTAAGAAACAGTTATTGTAGTACCACCGAGGTATAAATATCTTGCATTTAGTTCATATCAATAGCAGATGCATAGGTGGGCGATAAAGTGAAGCCATTTTTTTCTTTCTTTTTTTTTTTTTTTTTTTTTTTGTAATTACATTTTATTTTTCAGCATTTTGAAATCCACACATAACAAATTATAAGACTGAATGTTATATAAACATACCCTCCAGTAATATGGTTCACACTAAAGAAATAAAGCAATATCTGAAGTTTGGCCTCCTGCCAAAGATTACTTCCCAACAGACACACAAACACACACACATATCTATATATATATCTATCTATATATATATATATATATATATATATATATATATAAACGAATCAGCCCCAAATATGGAGAAACAGCGTGATAATTACCTCTCAAGCAAGTTTAATCTCAAGGCGACAGTGTAACAGAAACAGCGTGTTCAATACTGTTAAAGAAAACAGCGTTCTCTCAAAACAACGTACTGAAGGCTTTCAGACAGACAACGCTATCTCAAACAGCAAATAAAATAGCGTTTCTTCAAGTAGCGTTTCAAAATCAGTCCAAACCAGTTAGTATGTCACAGATCCATTTAACGAATAACTTCAAGCTGAAATAACAACTCCTTTCAAAATCGCAATGCAACACCACCAGTTAACAGATAGAAGTTTAATGTAGAACGTTAGCGCTTTCACGGACAAACAGCTTCCGCTTCATCAGACGTACATTTCAAAATTCAAACATATGCTACTTATATACATCACAACTAGCATCAATTAGTTAATAAAACTGTGTTAATTGATAAAAACTCTCATCAGAACTTCATTAAAATCAATAAAACACAAGTATAAATTATAATAAACTACATAAATACATGATGAATTAATAAACCCATAGCAATAGACCATATCATGGAAATTACTTCACTTGATTGGTCTAGCTTTAAGAATGGGTTTGAGGGGAACACACTCATTTAAGCCCCTACCCCTATGTGCTGCTAATCGAAGTATCCACTTTGATTCAGCTGCTTCCGTTAAATTAATGATATCCCCTCTTCTAACATTAACCTGTTGAACATGCACTACCTGAAAAAGAAATTCATGTTCAGCTCCTAAGGAAAGCGAATGTTTTGCTAAAGCACTATATATTTCCCCTCTAGTAAGGCAATAATAATGATCCCTCATACGCTCCCTCAAAGTTCTGTTCGTCTTACCCACATAGAACTTAAAACAAACCTTACAATGAGCAACATATACAACATTCCTAGTTCCACAATCAGAACTACAACGAATTACCCATAACCTACCCGTATCCGGATGTTTAAAATACCTGGATTCATCTAAACTATGGTATTGTGCACAAAGGCCACATTTCTTGGTGCCAAAGTTCAATGTTAATAGGCCTACTTCATTAGTTAGACTCAGGTTAGGAAAACAAAGCTGTTGTTTAAGATTCTTTAAATTTCTATATGCATACGTCGGACAATTGCCAACAATTACTCTAGTTTTATCATCGACTAGAAGCATATTCCAGTTACTCATAATCACTTGTTGAACCAATGCAATATTGGTGCTATATGGTAGGGTCACTACTACCTTAGAACTTGTATTCAGCTTATTATCAATTACCTCACTTCTTTCAGAGTAATAGGGTTTACCCCTAGTGCGCCTGAACTTAAACGTATTAGAGCAAATAGCCCTCACTTCTTTCTCATGATAACCCCTATTAATAAAACTATGTTGTAAGTTAATTAACTCTTGTCCAAACTGTGTATCATCAGAACAGAGTCTGGACATTCTAAGGGCTTGCCCTTTAACGATGTTATCAAACACCTTCGGTACATGCATACTATCCCTGTAGAGAAACGCTGGTCTATAACAGGATTTCCTAAAAACTTTAGTTGAATACTTATGTCTGTCACGATAAACAGTCACATCTAAATAATTGATCTCCTGATGTGAAAATTCCATGGTAAATTTCAAAAAACCATCCAAATTATTAATATGCTCTACAAAACCAGTCAAAAGGGCACTAGTTCCCCTCCATAGGAAAAAGAGGTCATCCACAAACAGTCTATAAAAAACGATACTAGGATGCATGAGGAATACCTCTCTTTCCCAGGCCACCATAACCAAATTGGCATAGGTGTTGGCACAACTAGTGCCCATTGCTACACCTCTTGTCTGTTTATAGCAGAAATCTTGAAACAGAAAAATATTATTCTCCAAAACTGTCTCTAACAAGAGACAGATAAAATCTGCTTCTGTGGCAGTCATAAAATCTAATATAAGATGCCTAACCATTTCTACACCCTCTCTGTTCGGTATACAGGTAAAGAGGGAAACCACATCCATGGTAACTAATAGTATGTCAGTGGTATCTCCCAAATCCATCATGGAATCATAAAGCTCTCTCAGAAAATGCCCAGTGTCCTTCAACACCATAGTCAAAACGAGCTAGAATCATCTTAAGTTTATAGTCCAGGTATACAGAAATCGGTTCAGTGACCCAACCAGAACCAGCCACTATGGGTCTAAAAGGTGGTAACTGAGGATTTTTATGTATTTTAGGTAGTCCATTGATACGAGGTATCAAAGGATGTTCAACATGAAAGTAATTAAATAAATCATTTGTTAGTAAACCCAAAGATTTACATTCAACTAGCATTTTATGAACATCATATAGCACCATATCTACTCTATCAAGAGGCATGGGTTCATATGCTTCAGTATTCAGCATATCCAACATAGTTTGTACATAATACGCCCTATCCATGACAACAACAAGTCCACCTTTGTCAGCTGGACGTATAATAATGCTCACATTCTTTTTAAGATCAAATAAAGCTCTCATCTCAATTTCACTTAAATTAACCATGCCATCACAAAGAGAACTTTGAAAATTGTCATATAGATCATTTTCAACAGCTTTGAGAAAAACCTCCAGGTTAGCCGGTAGGTGCGGGTTAAATAAACTCTTCCTCTTAAAATTCTCAATGTCAGACTGTGCAGTGTCATTAAACAAAAGTTTAAGAGAGACATTACGTGCAAAAAGCCTCACAGCCAGTATTGCATCACTAATATCCATAGACATGGAGGGAACAAAACTCAAACCTCTATTGAGAACATGCAACTCATCAATGGTTAAAACATGACATGAAATGTTCCACACTAATGACCCTGGGTCCAAGTTCTCTTGTTGGCATAGCCTTGGTTCTCCATCGAGTGATCTCTGCGTTTGGCCCCCCTCACAAAGTCCTGTTCTATGGACCTCTTCCTTCCTGGTCTGATAGGCAAAGGAATGGCTGGAAAATCCTTTTCCTCAGGTCTACCATTAGACCTTCCACTCGACAACTTATCCAGTTGTATTTTCCTTCTAACAACCGTACTGGTACGAGCTGAACCCTCATTCTCAACAGTGGAGGGACCTGATAAATCCTCAGCTGGTGTAAAATATACCGAGGTCACCAAGCCAGGTGTGGCTGCTTCATTCAAGACTGCATCACATAACCTGGTTGCTTCCGTTGTACCTAACTCACATAAGTCAGTCTCTTCAGACCTAGAATTTCGCTGTTCTATAGGGACACCAATACTATTCATTTCAGTAGATTCATTCACAGATTTCTTTAAAACACCCTTATTAGGAGTATTAGGTTTTCTATGATATGTGCGGGTAGGCAAATTATTAGTGTTGTTAAATGCCTTAGGCCACATAAACACATTGTTCTTAGCAAAGTCATCCTTGTCCCTTAATAATTTCTTCTTTTTCTGTAAAAGGAGATTACTCTCATATCGCACAACCCTGTCTATAAGCTCATGTATATAAATCTCAGCCAGATCAATATCACATAGACCAGCCAATTGCTGCTGTTGTTCTATCACTTGATTCTTCAAATCATTTTCTATGTGATAAAAATAATCCAAAAGAAGTAGTAGATAGGCCATACTGGCTTTCAGATTTATTTGTTGCCACTGTATGAGTAAGCCAGGGTATGTGTTGCCGTAGGTAGGCATATTAAGGATCCTAAGACCCCTAGGAATGACTTTGCACTGTAAACTAGCCTCCAAATGGAAGCGTTGACATTGAAGACGTTTAAATTTAATCATATTATTCTCAATATCCCTTTTCATTTGTCTCACCAGCACTTCATTGTCAATGTTAATTATATTACCTTGTATTGGTGCCGAAATATCCATTGCAAGCAGTGGATTAACCCCTTCAGTGAGAACCCCTCGTAAATGACTAGTCGAGGTAGATTCAGCTTGGGCATTCGCTTGTTCAGCCCTTTTATTAACCGCTGTTTCCTCTATGTAATGATCTCCCAGGTCAAAATAAGTAGAAATAAATCCCAGTCACAAAGAGAAATACAAACGAATCAGCCCCAAATATGGAGAAACAGCATGATAATTACCTCTCAAGCAAGTTTAATCTCAAGGTGACAGTGTAACAGAAACAGCATGTTCAATACTGTTAAAGAAAACAGCGTTCTCTCAAAACAACGTACTGAAGGCTTTCAGACAGACAACGCTATCTCAAACAGCAAATAAAATAGCGTTTCTTCAAGTAGCGTTTCAAAATCAGTCCAAACCAGTTAGTATGTCACAGATCCATTTAACGAATAACTTCAAGCTGAAATAACAACTCCATTCAAAATCTCAATGCAACACCACCAGGTAACAGATAGAAGTTTAATGTAGAATGTTAGTGCTTTCACGGACAAACAGCTTCCGCTTCATCAGACGTACATTTCAAAATTCAAACATATGCTACTTATATACATCACAACTAGCATCAATTAGTTAATAAAACTGTGTTAATTGATAAAAACTCTCATCAGAACTTCATTAAAATCAATAAAATACAAGTATAAATTATAATAAACTACATAAATACATGATGAATTAATAAACCCATAGCAATAGACCATATCATGGAAATTACTTCACTTGATTGGTCTAGCTTTAAGAATGGGTTTGAGGGGAACACACTCATTTAAGCCCCTACCCCTATGTGCTGCTAATCGAAGTATCCACTTCGATTCAGCTGCTTCCGTTAAATTAATGATATCCCCTCTTCTAACATTAACCTGTTGAACATGCACTACCTGAAAAAGAAATTCATGTTCAGCTCCTAAGGAAAGCGAATGTTTTGCTAAAGCACTATATATATCCCCTCTAGTAAGGCAATAATAATGATCCCTCATACGCTCCCTCAAAGTTCTGTTCGTCTTACCCACATAGAACTTAAAACAAACCTTACAATGAGCAACATATACAACATTCCTAGTTCCACAATCAGAACTACAACGAATTACCCATAACCTACCCGTATCCAGATGTTTAAAATACCTGGATTCATCTACACTATGGCATTGTGCACAAAGGCCACATTTCTTGGTGCCAAAGTTCAATGTTAATAGGCCTACTTCATTAGTTAGACTCAGGTTAGGAAAACAAAGCTGTTGTTTAAGATATGTGTATCTGTATGTATATATATATATATATATATATATATATATGTATGTGTGTGTGTGTGTGTGTGTGTGTGTGTGTGTGTGTGTGTGTGTGTGTGTATAGCTATATATATATATATATATATATATATATATATATATGGATCTGGGATGTTTGCTCGAGTGAGCAAATGACTGAAACCCAAACGGCCGGGCATACTTATGCGAAAGTGCTTTTCACCGAAGAAGCACTTTCGCGTAAGTATGCCTGTTGCTGAGGCTCTACTACAGTGCGGGTAAAGGAAATTTCCCTTTTCCCCACTGTAGTGCGGTCTCGGAGGGAGAATATTAAAGTAGGGCGGTGTGGGGGGCACTGCCCTCCACATGGGGGGTGCCCCCCTGCTAAAATGTAATGTAAATGTAGTGTTTTTTTTTTTTTTTTTTTTTGTAACATGCTGTAATGAAAGCGCTTTTTCGATAAAAGCACTTTCGTTAAAGTGTGTTCAGTTATTATGGATTCAGACGTTTGCTCACTCGAGGAAATGTCCAAGATCCATATATATATATATATATATATATATATATATATATATATATATATATATATATATGGGTCTACCTGAGAACAACGAAAGCTCTAAATGCCAACAATGAGAACACAAACACAGGAAGACCGACAACGGAAATAATCGACAGTTCAAAATCCCAACGCTGAAAACACCGACATGCGAAATGAGCACGACTGTGTAAGTATGCAATAGTGATGGACTTTAGGGTTAAAGTGCGGGTAAGGTAAGTGTGCGTTAGTGACGGACTGTAGGGTTAGGGTTTGGGTAAGGTAAGTGTGCGATAGTGGCGGACTTTAGAGTTAGGGTGCGGGTAAGGTAATTGTGTGATAGTGATGGAGTTTAGGGTTAGGGTGCAGGTAAGGTAAGTGTGCGATAGTGACGGACCTTAGGGTTAGGGTTTGGGTTAAGGTTAGTGCATAGATAGTTGTGTATGTAAGGTTTAGTGTAGGTTTGTAAGGTTTTTGGTGTGCTTGTGTTGTGTGTGTGTTTTTCGGAAAAGGAATTTGTTTTGTTTTGTTGACTGTCAGGATTGTGGTTTGTCGGGCTTGTGAATTTTCATGTTTTTGTACTTTCGTTTTTTTGGTGTCGGTGATCTCGTTGTCGGTGATTTCGCTTGTCGGTGTTATGAAGTAGATCCATATAGATATATATATATATATATATATATATATATATATATATATATATATATATATATATATATATATAGGGGTCTACTTCACTTGACCTAAAACACATTTGACTGATACCCATTTGACTGACACCCAAGTGACTTAAATTTCATTTGACTGACTCCCATTTCACCGACTTTTAAGACATAGAATTGTTTTGGGTTTTCCTTCTCCTGTGACTTGCGTCTGATAAAAAGAATTACTGTAACTTACAGTGCTGCCTGTTATAATTCTGACAGTCATGTAGAAAGTAGTATTGTAGTGTTTTTAAATGTAGGTTTGCCTCTTTATATTTTTTATGGGAAATATCTAAAGTAATTTGGCGAAAGTTTTGTGCGTTCCTAGCAGTAATGGCAGCGTTGAAGAGTACTGTAAGGCAAGTTAAAGGTATATGCCCTTTTCCCCACTGTAGTGTGATCCTGGATTTAGTATATATAATTGTGGGGGGCACAGCCCCCCCACATTGGTGGCTGTGGGGAGTGTATCCCCCCACCTAGTTTGGTTGTACATAGTCCCATTTCTGTTAAGAAAGTAAGTAGTTTTTAAGATCTGGAAAGCATTAGTTATTGGTGCTCTAAGTGTGCTTGTCTATGGTTTAAGATTTAATATGTTGAAATTCAGCATTGCAAGCTGCCAGTGAAATGTGAGTCAGTCAAATGAGTTGTCAGTCAAATGAAATTTAGGTCAATTGGGTGTCAGACAAATGGGTATCAGTCAAATGAGTTTTAGGTCAACTGAAGTAGATCCAAATATAGATAGATAGATAGATATATAGATAGATAGATAGATAGATAGATAGATAGATAGATAGATAGATAGACAGACAGATAGATAAATAGATAGTGAGACAGATAGATAGAAATATATATCACAGAGAAACACATGAAATGGAAACCTCCTGGGCCAGATGGTCTTACAAACTAACTATTTTATGACATATTAAAGACTGGTATGAGATGCTCTTCTTTTCAATACACTTTTCTTCAGTTATCATAGTTCTTCCAAAACCAAATAATTGTTCTAATTCCTCTGGAAGTAGAAGAACTGTTTCCCTAACATCAGTTGGCATATAAATGTACATTAAAATAATGGTTAACAGCTAATACTTATCATACTTGGCATCAAACTTAAACATCAGTCTGGATTTGTGAGGGGTAGATCTACCACATAATATTCTAGACCCACTCTCAATTATTCTTATTTCAGTAATAATTGGCTACCAATTGCTGCTGACTTTGAAAATAATCTTTGCGTTTTCAATGGCCTTTTCCTTGGAAAATTATGGATTGCCATGTGCTCCCTAATCCTTTAGATTTTAGTGCACAAGCTATGTGTCAAGATCATTTAGATAAGAATTCTGTCCCCTTTTCATATAATTATAAGTAGGAACAATGCAAGTTTGCCCTTTACTTTCAGTGTTATTATCTTTATTAATTAAAAACTTATTGGTAAACACAGCAAAGTTGAATATTTTGACATGCATCAATGGGAATATAAAAATCTTACTTCATAAATCTTACTGTTTGCTGGTGACTTTCTGATCTCACACCAAGTACTTCCATTTCAATTATAATTATAGAAAGTGCACAAATCCCTTTCTGAACAAGGGTATCAAACATAATCTGTCAAAGACAGAGATAATGTCTATGAATGAGACAAAGATAAAAAAGTTAGTTACGTTTCCCTCTGCATTCCCATATTGGGTGTAAAGTACATCTAAAATATTTGGTAGTCCTTATCCCAGTCATGTTTTATGAAATCTAGCAGAATGGATCCAAACAGAATCTGCTTTGTTACACCATTCCCCCATATCTGGTGACCTTAGACATATCACAAAGCTTATCCAAGGAATACATTTTCTCATGTTGTTCTTGCAGTATAGCTAGTCACAGTTTAAACAACAAATTGCTAATGGCCATGAATCATACATTTGGATTTTCACCAGTTTGAAAAATTAATTTGTTATGGCTAGGCTTGTATAGGACCTAGGGCTGATAGCCTAGTACCAACCTATGAACCTATAATGAAGAAATAATTAAATACTGGGTTGTGAACAGGAATAAGTATTTAAAGATTTACAAGCTACTTGTTTGGCATCATTGCAAACTATTTTAGAAACAAACCAAAAAAATGAAAGGTTTTCCTTACTGTGAGATTTTGGGATTTATCTCCCATTAGGAAGTGTCAAGTTGAAAACCAATACACTGTCCCACTTAGTTGACTCTCTGCTACTGTATACCTTAAATAACTTGAACAAAAACAGTCTTACATCATGCTTCTCTGAAGACATAAAACATTCATAAATATATTAATCATTTACATGATGATATATTTTGCAAAAGCCATAGTGGTTGGGGTCTGGACTTGGACACTGACAAGGGTAGACAGCAAATAAAGAAGCTCCTTTTCCTCTTCAAAGGCATAAATCTGTTCACCTGCTGCTGCACCATCCAACTTATAAATGGAGAAGAGATTATAGAGAGAGAGGTAATAGAAAGGAGATGACAGACAGAGGTAGGAGAGCATGAGCGAAGGGGGAGCTGTAGTTTCAGAGGGGTGATGTATTAGTTGAACAAGATTTTACTGGGACAATCTAGACTGAAAAATGATTGGTAAGCATTTGCAGTTGCTATGATCAAAGCTTGATTTATTTACAAGCATCAGGAATGATAATGTATTACATTATCTACTGGTAATGTTTTTACTTTTACAGGTTCCTAATTGCTCTCAACACTTTATTTGAGTCCCTCGTTTACTATTTCATTAATCTGACATATGCACTTTTCCATTTTTGTGAATAGTTACATATAGTTGATACTTATCATTCTATTGCTCTCACACATTGACTTTAATAAATTAATTATATGAATGTATATTTATATTTTTCAATAGAATTTTAGTTTGTTATGCAGGGGGGAAGGAGAACCCAAACATTTCACTTAAGGAGAAGTAAGTGGGTCCATGGCACAGGTAGCTGGAGCCCTAATTCCGAGTCAACCTTCATAGGGTTTGTTTAACTGCCATGCAAAGCTCTCAACTTTTTTGCTTAAGCATGAGAGATAAAGTCAAACATAATGGGGAGGCAAAGGCAAAAAATCAGGGTAATTTTTAAATATTACTCTAATTCACTTAAAAAAGTTAATAAAACAACAGGGTATGCATTGACTTGCATGTTCCGAACAGTAAGAAGTATGAAACTTGGGTCTGTATTACATAATCGAAAAATAATTTAACCAAATGGGAGTTAACATTGAAATGCAAGTCACTGAGCTGTTGAGAGTGAAACTGTGGTACAGTGAAGATTGGAAAATGTGCCCTTTCCTCACTGTAGTGCGATCTCGGAGTTGGTATATATAATTAGCATGGGGTGTGGGGGCTGCCGAGTTTGATGATGTGCATTTCAATGTTTAATCCCATTCAGATAAATTATTTTTTGATTACATAATATAGACCCTGAAACTTTAATATCTGGCATTAATGGCTATCTGTAATTCTTAATGGTTTACCAGAAAATTGATAATTTCATAAAGGAAAAGGGAAATAAGTGGAAAAATCAGAGATATTCTGCAAAATGAGAGCCTGTTGAGAGGTATAAATTCATATACTGAATCATTCAGCTGGGAAAGGATAGCAGTTAATAACTGATAAGCAAAGACCCCCTGCCCACTTTACTCATGTGTGGTAACCTTAACTGTAACTCTAAACCTATCCAGGCTCCTATCCCTACAAATTATGAAACTAAACACCCATTCCTTAATAGTATGACTACCAAGACAACACTCAGTTTTGGTTTTGTAACCGGTGTTTACAGATTTAGGGCTTTTTAGTAGGAGAAAAATATTCAGTGTTTTGTGATTCCTTTTTTGTTCACAGTTTTCAATCCTTTGTGATAGAATTACATTTTTTTATACATGCACATGTGCGAGAGCACACACATATGCACATATACACATATATGTGTGCATGTGTGTGTGTGTGTGTGTGTGTGTGTGTGTGTGTGTGTGTGTGTGTGTGTGTGTGTGTGTGTGTGTAAAGCAAATATAGGGTGATAATCAAAGTCTACATTAATGCAAATGCATTAGGGAATTCGGGAACAAGCACAGACAGGTGAAGCTGAGCTGTGATTCATACAGCCCATTTACGCCAATACAAGGTATCCTCAAGTGTAGGTATGTAAATGAGCAGATAATGAGATGGTAATGCGAAGTGACATAAATGTTCTTATGCTAATTAAGGCTACTTTACTCTATTTGCAATTCATAGTCAGTTTTTACCATTTTCCTGAGCTTGTCATAGATGTGGTATAAAAAGTAAAGATTTGACAAATGTTTCAGAGCATTTGATGAAAATGTAATCTCTTTTGGTGAGCTTTGTTATTTCTAGATCAGAGTTGCTTGTGTTGGCTGTGCCAAAACTGCTTGCACCCAGTGACACTTGTCCACCAAGATAGCAGAAATATAAGTAAAGTATTATTCATTATGACTTTGATAACTAAGAAATCCTTGAGAAGTTTAGAGTGGACAGGGATACTATAATGGTCAGAGCAGGCATGTTTGACCTGGATAGGAGCACTGGATGAATGCATGAACTTTGTATTCCTGTGGGCACTGAAGTATGTATAGCCCTCATTATACTTGCTAAGGGGAGCTTCCAAAGACAGTCTGGGGACACCTTGGAGATCTATTATGCTTATGCTTCAAAGTTACTAAAGGAATTCATGGATGTTACTTTGGCACATGTAAATCAGTCCATCTATTTCCCTGTGTCACCTCAGGACCAAGCCTGGACACTGTATGACTTTTATGTAATGGTTCATTTCTTTGAGATACTCTGTGTGATAGCTTGCACCCAAGTGACATTTAGGGTCCCTCCTGGTCCACAAGGTGAGTAGTACCACAATAGGAAGGGCTTCTATTCCATCAATTGCCAGGTAGTGTGTGACACAAGGGGTGCATCAACAATATCTCTGCCCAGCATCCTGATAGTGCACATAGTTCCCATATCTGACACACTAGCTCACTTTACTGCCTCTTCCTGCATTGTAGGATGCCCAGTGGTCATCTTGTTGGTAAGCTGAAAATGCTTTTTTTTCTTTTTTTTCCAAGTAAGTAGTTCATGTTAAAGGTAGTTGCTTTATATCTGTATTTTCTTATTTTGTCTCCCCTCCCCTTTCTCTCTCTCTTTTTTGTAAGGGGTTGTGGGATAAACACTGGAGCCATAGCTCAAGACTCTGGTGAAAAATCCATCTGGAGCAGCAGAGGAGAAATATAACTCATCTCTTTCCCAAACCCATATTGTGAATGAGAGGGTGTTTGGACTCCTGAAGAACCATTTCAGGTGACTGGATGAGTACCCTTCAGTATGACCCAGCTCCTGTGTTTAAGATGTTCACTGCCTAGTGTATTTTGCATAATATAATTATGTGCCATTCTGGTGGTGAAGTGACACTTTGCCACTGCAGCACCCAGTTCGAGTCCCACTATGACCAATGATGACCAGCTGGCAGCAGTAGTAAAGAATCCCCTGTGGCATGCTTGAGCACAGTGTATGGCTGCACAGGTTAACTGATGCAGTCTAGTCTAGAACTATGGAACAGGACATTTGGGTTAGTTTTTTTTTTAACACATAAGCGCATAATTGATGCATGCAGTGATACTTGTGTGCTATGCTCTGTGGTGCATGGTCTGCTGTCACTGTTCATTTGACATTTTCTGTCATCTTAAAATATTATTTTGATTACTAGCTGTTTGCCTGAGTGCTTGATGATTCTTATGTAATGATGCTGAAAGACAGCAAATGAATAAATAAGTCAACAGTTACACATGCCAAATTTAATATTTTTATTTAATTATTTATTTAGTATTCAACAGAAAGTGGTACTGCCAGCAGTGAAAAATGTAACTTTCATTTGTAATTTCTCTATAAAGAATTATATTGCACTGCACATCAGATTTATTTCTTACTGCCATTAAAATATTTATGAGGTCAGAATCTTTTTTCATTTGTGCTGTGATGAGGTTGTTCTGGCAGTAGATAAGTGCATATGGCAGGAGGATTATTTCAATGTGTCATTTCTGTATAATGTAGTGGACCTGGAAATGTTGGCTCATTGCTATTCTGATTTCTAATCTAACTGTAAGCATATGGTATCATTGCTTTTTGGCCCAATGTTAAATTATGTACTTAACAGATGTACATAAGCTTCCCTCCACCCCACAGCACAACTACATTTAAACACAAATTTACAAGATTGCAATTTCAGAATATGGTGAAATTAACAACTGGAAAGGGAATACCTTTGCATATATAACCATTCCAACCCCCCCTATTCCAGCTAAACCTTATTTTCATTACACAGACATATTTATCAATAATATTAAGTCACAGTAGCTCCAGATCAAATGAGTATTTCACATCTCCTATCGATAGGCCTGGTGATGGTGCAATTGATCTGGATGATGGGCTATGTAAGGGGAGTTATACTGCAACTGTGTGATCTAGAGGAGGAAGGTGATCCTCCTGTTAGTGACCTGACAGTGCTCTGTGACCATGACCTTGAACTGGAATGTAAGGTTCTCCTAGATGTAGATGACAGTTGACATGGCCTGTGAGAAATAGATTGTGATTGCTCACTGTCAGTGTTGACATTACTGTGTTGAGAGCCAGTGTTAGTATCATGTTATCTTCTCCCATGTGTCCGGAGAGTCCCTCATCACCTTCCTCTGGTTAAACTGAGTCCAGCTTGACTCTGCAACTGATGCTGGTGTGCCACCATGATACACATCAGTGAAATCATGGCATTACCCCTCTCTCAGCCAATTCATAGCATTGTTTGAAATCTACTTGCATACTCTGTAGGACTCTAACCATTTCTAGCTGACTCTCTGTTGCACTGGTTTGAGTCCTAACTATGTCTCAGCACATTTCCTGCTGGGCAGCCAATGCTTTGCATATTTTCTGAGGTACTTTAAAATAAGTTCTGTGCCTAGCATCTCTTTGTAATGTCACAGTGGAAAATATGGCCTCAGACTGTCTGCCTTCATCCTCAGACTGTTCGTCTGCATGTGGAGAAACTGGTGTAGATATGCAGGTTTGTTCCTGGTGTACAGACATGAGTAGAATGCCAGCGTGTGTTTGACATTTTAATGTAGTGTCACTTTCTGTAGAGTTACTAACATGATGTGAGATGAGAGAGCCTGCCATTACACTGGGAGAGTGCATGCTACTTTCCTCAGGTTACCTCATAAATACAACTACATCATCATCATCATCATCATCTGCTGCTGACTTTATCCATATTTATTGGTACAGCTGGATGGTTTGTTTCTGGTGCTGAGGCTGTAAAAGAAATCATTGCAGCACATAATGCAACAGCATATCATATACCATGCTTACAAATGGGGTGGCGGTGGGATTGGGGCATTTACATACAGTCTGCATTTATTTTCATTAGCTGCTGATTACAAGGCTGACTTAATAATAATGAATTGTGACATAATTAATTGCAGCACTGTTTGTCACCATTCAATCTTAAACATTTAAAAGGTGTATACTTTAAACCAAGCTTCAGGAGCTTATGAATTCAAATGGTACTGCACACTTTGGTTTGATGGAACAGTGTTCACACCACCTCTAATTATTCCAGTTGCACCATCTTCTGTATCAAAGTCATCACACTGGATGGACAGAAGTAATTCATTATCTGGTTTTAACTTAATAAGATTTGTAGCCACCACCCCCCCACTACCATAGTGGTCCTGGAAATCTGAATTCTGCCTGACCTGCTTCTAGCATGTCCTACTATGTCATTTACCCTTTTCTTGCACAGTGCCAGAGATCTGTTTCTGCCTCCAACTGCATTGAGATGAGCAACTACTTAGCTCCATGCTTTGCTCCTCTCGGCTTGTCTGGGCCACCCTTTACCAAACAGCAGTTTGCCATATGCCAGATCAAGGAAAATGTGTTATACTATCCTTTCTAACCATGATTAACTGCCATAACACAGCATCACAACCGCCCTCCTCAGTTTTACTAACACAATAAATGAACACAGAAATCAGAATAAATATGTCTCATCCATCTTTCTAGATCTCTCAAAGGCATTCGACACAGTTTCACACAAAAAACTGCTATCAGAACTGGCCACATTACATCTCAATCATTCTTCCCTAGCTTGGTTCCACAGCTATATAACTAAATGCCAGCAGGCTGTTAGATGGCAACAGGAGCTATCATCTTTGCTCCTTGTTAACATAGGAGTTCCACAAGGCTCCATATTAGGCCCCCTACTTTTTACCATCTTCACAAATCAACACCATAAATCCACATCTCTCGCCTCTGTCATCCAATATGCAGATGACTCTACCCTGATATGCTCCGCCCCCTCTCTGACACAGCTACAGGGTATAACACAACAACCCTTCCTAGAAGTAGAATCCTGGCTAACTAACACTAACCTCATACTGAACCCAAACAAGACCAAACTCATGCTCTTTCTCCCCACCAAAACACCCAGTCCCTCAGTCACTTTTCAAATCCACTCCTCCAACAACACAATTATAAACACCAGCTCACATACCAAATTACTAGGTGTCACAATTGATAGCAAATTAAAATTTGACTTACACCTCTCTCAAACCATTAAAAAACACACATCAAACTAGGCTCTCTTTACCGAAGTAATCCTTTCCTAACTAGCCATTCTAGACTAAGCATCACTAGGACTCATCTCTTATCTACTGTTCTCTATGCTTCTCCCATGTTTACAAAATTTAACAAAACGGACCTTACCAAACTTGAATCAGCCTACAATAAAATATCCAAGTTCGCCACTAGCTCCCCATATAGGTCCCACCACTGCTCTGCCCTACAACAAATAAATTGGCTAGAATTCCCACAACAACTAACCTATACCCAACTTGTCTTTACTCACCAACTAATATACCAGCCAAACAGAACACCAACCCTACAACAATTACTCCAACCATATTCCAACACTCGGCAACTCCAATGCTCACACAGAACACTCCTCCAAGTATCCAAAAGCAACAACAAAGCCGAGGACACCCTCTACCCCCACCACATATCTAAACTTTGAAACTCAATCCCTCAACACATCCTAAATGCTACCAACCTACACCAGTTCAAAACTCACTAACTACTGGCTCTGCTCCTGCACCAAGCCAAGCTAATACCACATAAGCCCACATCAAATTTCATCCCCTAAATGTTATAGTCTCCATGTATACCACACTCTCACTTCTTAACACCACCTATCAGCTACCTACAATAAGAGAATAATTTGATAATTTCTTTTCTTTTGTAAGGGTATACATATGTACACGTATTAAAGTATACTCAAATGATCAACTAAAGATGGACCCCTGCCCTCAAAAAAAAAAAAAATGTATATATATATATATATATATATATATATATATATATATATACACATATAGATAGATAGATATATATGACTTAGATAGATATATATGACTTTACTATTTTGTAATAACTTTCTCCTTTTCATTAAAGTGTCTATTGCATATTGTACTTTCTTTATTGTCTGTAGATATTTCTGTTAAATTCTATGAAAAACTGACACTGTACCTGTCAATGTTGTTCTTGTTTTACTGGAGCTTTTCTCCCCTGGCCTCTGCTGAAAATGGGCTCACACCCAGATGGACTATCCCGGTCAACAAATGTAAAATACATAAATAAATAAATACAATTTCTTTCATATTTGATGTCTGTGTAATGTAAAATGTGTTTGAAAAGAACCAAATTGAAACCCAGAACCCTTCTGAAAGAAAAAAAACCTTGTCATTTCAATTCATCACAAGTATGCATAACCACTACTCTTACATATTTGCCCAAGTTACATAAACACTCTCCCAATCACTACTCCCAGCTGAAATCATAAGCACTTCCCATACACAGCTGCACTTCAATAAACATATATTTTTCAGTGTTTTACTGACTTGCTACCTTGCATTACAGCAATATTGTGTGGATCAAGGGAGCCCGCAGGATTTTTTGCAGGGGGGTGCAAACCCAGAGCCCCACCCACATAGCTTACCCCGCCCCCTGCCAACACAGCCCCGCCCAAGTCCACCCACCCAAGCCCCGCCCACACAGCCATTCCAGTGTCCCATTACTTGGCTATTTCTCCCCATTTACTGAAGACACTGTTCAAATCTGTGTGCATACTGTGTTATGCTTTAGTTCTACAATGATTACAGGCAGTTGGATTTAAATTTACAACTTTTATTTCAAACATTATAGCCCAAACACTGAGACATTTACTAAACCTAAACAAAGCAATAGTCTTGCAATGAAAACAGACTTGGCATTAAAGCTTCTCTCCTTTTGAAACTCACATTCAATGAAACGGCATTGAAACCCACATTCAAAGAAAATGCATCTGGCCAGTGGCGGGTTATTTACCTTTGAACTGTTTTCAAGCAATAGGCTCCTTGCACACCGTTAGGGCCATGCAAAAGTTATTTGATTTACCTGATTGTATTAATTATAATATATAATTGAATTATATCCGTTGTATTAGACAGCAACACTTGTATATTTCAGTGTTTCATCTACAAATTCAGTGCCTGCTGCCAAAGAATAAATTGCCTAGGTTAAATTAAAAAATGGTAAGCTGGTATATTGCAATAGAAAATGGATGACAAGCTGAAAAACAGGTTCATAGTTATTAGGCATCTCATCCAAAGGAGGACATCCTGAGGACTGCAGCATACAAATGTATATGCTGTAGGAATAGAACCTCAAGCCTTTACATTAAGATGCAAGTATTCTACTTGTGGTGCTACTAACATAGCTTTAAAACTTTATACCACAATAGAGATACCATTTGCTAAACAAAATGGTTGCACATTGTAAATAGACTTGGCATGAGCAGCAGTGAACTTCGCTCCTTTAAAACTCACAGTTCCTTGAAAATGCACTTGAAAATTCCACCTGCTAACTCTAACTTGGGCATTTCACTTTCTCTCTCTTACAAAGATACCACACCCTCAAGGCTTCACCCTTAGTGCAAGAAATCTTGACAAAGCCTAAAATAAATAGGGACAAATTATAAATATGGCTCTCAGAAAATTGCAAGAGTAACAGGATTTGTGTTAGTATGTAGTCTCATTATTTAGCAACTTCAATCCTTTTTAAGAGGAATATGGGGCAAAAATCTGGTCAGCTGAGGGGTATGCTACCTCCCTCATACACACACCAAATAATTCTGGTCAGACTTGAATTAGTTCTGGGAAGGTTGCACTGAACGGCACCGTGCTTTATCTGAAGTGGGTGAAATCCTGGTAGCTAGTGATTGAAGCTCAGCAATGTGGAGCATTAAAGCATTTTTAGCAGAGCATTGTTTCATCACTACCTATTGTGTTTGCACATAAGCTGTAGTCATTTCAAACATTTGCCTTTTTTTTTTATTACTACAGAGTACATTTACCCACCAGAGCTATTGTGTTTTGACTTCATTGTGGAGCTAGTTGTTGCAGGGCTTAGCTTTAAGTAAGGTAGCAATGCTTATTTACCATATACCATTAAAGCCACCCAACTACAAGTGTACTAACACACAGACACTGCTATAAGACACTGGTCTCCAATAAAATGTAATGAGCTTCTGAAAATACTGTAATCCTGTCCTTTATTACAAATACTGTCATATGCATTTCAATACCCAAGGCTTATACATTATCTAGCTATGTAAATATTCTCTGCATGGCAACAACGAAAAGGCTTTCAATGCTAGCAATTCTTTAACAATATGCTTACTAAAGCTTACTTGCATCTTACAATGTCCGACAAGCTTACTAAAGCTTACTTGCATCTTACAATCTCCGACAAGCTTACCTGATGTTCATTAAACCATGGCTACTTAAACAGAGCAACAGGACACTGATAGCATGCAGTTCCTGAATAATAAGAAGCATAAATCAACAGTATAAAAATCTGATAGAAAACCAGAACATTTTGCAAAATCAGGACAGATGAAAAGCCACGGTCATATTTGTGATCTACCTTGGATGGGGGAATACTCTGCACACTTACTGCATAACTGCTTCTTGCCTTCCTTGGACACATCCCGAGCCACTACAATGGGGGCTGGGGTGCAATAAGTATGTCATAATTTGAAGTCTCTGACACTCCTACCTCTCAACTTCAGAGCAAGAAATCTGGACAAAGCCATACATAGAACTAGAAGTGGGACACAGGCCCAAAAATAAGGCCAATTTTTAAATATTGCTCTTATTAACTTAATAGAACAGGTAAATCTTGCATTAGTACAAATTTTCTGAAGGGTATAAAATCTGAAACTCAAATGTCTGCCATTATTTTCTAACTTCAGTCTTTAATGACTTGCCACTAATTTGCCAGAAACCACAATTTTATGAAAAACAGACCAAAATGTGATGCAAAAATACCTGTCAAAAAGGGACACCTTTTAATATTAACAGTTAACTTGAAGCAGCTAACAAAATAAGAGCATCCACATGCATTTCTGAAATAAAGGTAATCTACAACTGATCATTACAGTTATAATTGTAAACCCTCCACATTTTCTTCCAAAATTGCCATTTGGAGGCATTATTAGGGGAGAGCAACATTTTGAGCCAGAATTGGGGACAATTGAGATGTTTGGATATTCCTAATCTACAAAGTGATTTGCACTCTCAACCTCTTAATGCAGGAAATCTGAACAAGGCCAAATATATTGGGGAACATAGAAACACTACTAAAAATTGCTCTTGTATAAACTTAGACAGTCTTGCATTAGCATGCATTTTTCTGAAGATTATGACATCTGAAACTCAATGTCTGTCATTTAATGGCTTAATTCCTAAATGATTTGCTAGAAAACCACAAATTTTGGGAAACAAACCAAAAATAAGCAGCAAATATCTATTAATTCTGCAAAAATATGGACAACTGAGAGGTATAGTTCAACCGGGGCTGTCGAGTTTGCTACCCCCCCCTCACAAAATCATGGTCAAATGGAGCCCCCCCCCCCTGCAGCCATTCCAATGTCCCATTCCTTGGTTATTTTGCCCCATTTACCATAAACACTAATGTGCATACTGCTTTACTTCTGCGATGATTTAGGATTTCATTTGAAAGTTTTATTTTGCATTTTACAGCACAAACCCTAATACACATCTGTTAAAGCAATGCAGTCTCAATGAAAATAGACTAACATTAATACTTCTCTGCCCTTGAAACTCACATGCATTGAAACAGCACCGAAACCCACTTTCAGAGAAAATACATTTTGCCAATTGTAAATATTAACTCTGGGCTGTCTTCAAAATCATAGGCCCTCGAACATAACATACACATGCTCTTTGATACACCTTCCTGACTGTATTACATTATATTCCTTGTACAATACAGTACAGTTGTTAAAGGGCATTTTAAATTTATTGTTTTGAAAATTTTTCCAGTAAACAAAGAAACAAAAGCATCCACCAATGACAAAATTGCCCAATTCAGAACATTTCCATCATAACGTCTACTCAAGTCCACCAGTATCAGTAAGAAATATACACAATCTCTGTAGTAAAATCCACATTGAAGAAATTTGTAACTAATAGAGGTTGCTGCTAGCAAACACTTTGTCATTATTTAATCTACAAATAAAGTGCCCGTTACCCTTGAAGAATAAATTGCCTTTGTTGCATGCAGTAAAATGAAAAGCTAGTAATACCGCAATAGAGAATGGATAGCAAACTGTTAACAGGTTCATAGTTACTAGGTATCTTTGCCAAAAGGACTGCAGCATCCACCCCCTTTACAACACAATACAGCAATGCATATACCTACTGCGGGAGTAGAACCCACAGCCTTCAGCATCTAATGCAAGTACACTATCTGTTGTGCTATTAATGTAAGCAGACTAAACATAATCAGCACTAAACTTTTGCTCCCCTGCAGCTCTCAGCTCCTTGTAAAATCTACTCGACACTCAGCTGTATCTCTGAACTTTGCAGCACAAGAAATCTGGAAAAAGCCAAAATTTTTGGGGGTGAAAAGGCCAAACAACAGGGACACATTTTAAACATTGCTTGTATAATGTTTGAAAGTTGCTAGAATAAAATGCTGCATTACCACCATACATTTCACTGCCACGTACCTTGAACCCAGGGGACCCAAAGTCAAGGCAACATACCACTACGCCAAATCAGTTTTGTGAAAGAGGAAGACTGAAACTTTACCATTTAGTGAATTCAGTTCTCACCATAGCACAGCTGTCAACCTCTTAGCACAAAAGACCTGAACAAAGCCAATAATGGGTGACTACAACCACCAAATATTCAGTGAATTCAGTTCTCACCATAGCTCTCAACCTCTTAGCAAATAACACCCGGACAAAGCCAGTAATGAGAGAATATAGCCCCCAAACATTCAGTGAAATCAGTTCTTACCATAGCTCTCAACATTAGCAAAAAACCTGGATGAAGCCAATAAATACCTGGATAAAGCCAATAAATACCTGAACAAAGTCAACACTGGGTGAATACAGCCCCCAAACATATTCAGTGAATTCAATTCTTACCATAACTCTCAACCCTAGCACAAAACCTGGATGAAGCCAATAATGGGGGGAATACAGTCCCAAACACAGGGATACATTTCAAATATCCATCTTGTACACTTAGAAAATTGCTAGAATAAAAGCTTGCTTTTGTTACCATACACTTTCTGAAGAAAAGAAGTCCAATATTTACATTTATTAACCAGGAAAGTCTGACTTTGAAAAAAAAAAAGCAAATTTTTTTTAGCAGAGGCCCAGGGAGAAACACTCCAGACAGCCAAGAATATCAGGCAACACCATACACTTTCTGAAGAAAAGAAGTCCAATATTTACATTTATTAACCAGGAAAGTCTGACTTTGAAAAAAAAAAAGCTAATTTTTTTAGCAGAGGCCCAGGGAGAAACACTCCAGACAGCCAAGAATATCAGGCAACAAGGACACAAATGCAGAAACCACAGATTTTATGAGGAACAGAAAAGGTATGAGGGAAAATCCTACAATATTTTTACAAATGGTGGTGGGTAGGGAATTCAGGTTCTTGCCACTTGGGCCCAAGGTACAGGGTTCAAGTCTTATTCTCTACCCACCACCATGTACACGTGGGGCATTTCACACACACACACACACACACACACACACACACACACACACACACACACACAACCTGAATGGGTCCCATCTTCCATTCCTGAATACTCCTGTCAGACTCCCCATCTTCTGTTCCAGAATACTCTGTCAGACTCTCCATCTTCTGTTCCTGCATACTCTGTCTGTGTTCTGTTCCCACTTGAATACCCTGTCTAAGTTCCTGCTTTCACATAGTGATGATGTCAGCAAGCCTACCCGTGATCTTCTTAAAGATGAACGCACAAAGGAAAAACTTTGCTGTAGTCAGAAAAACTTTGTTTGAAATGCTGTATTCAGCCGATTGCCGATTCCAGGGGGGTGCAAGTGCACCCCCTTGCACCTGCCTGCGGGCGCCCTTGGTGTGGATGTATTGTGCTTTTTCTGCTTTGTTTCTCCCTGTGATGATGTGAGGTATTGCTATCTGCAGTAGGGAGAATAGGGCAGTGCAAGTGTAGTATATGGCAGCATAGTTAGCTGGAGTTTTGTAAATATTTTTTTAAATAATTTTCTGTCATTTAACTATCACAATGGCTTGTACAGATGGCTATGTTAAAAATGTATCAACAGTGTTATTATAACTGATAAAATGTTTGTTTAAACAAAGAACTCTATAGTTTTCAAGTACTGCAACAGATCTTAGAAAAGCTCAAAGTCTGTAATCCACCAGACCTATGTGATCAAATGTAAGGTCATTCTATAACCAGCACTGAGGTGATGGAACTCACATATCACCTTGTTTTGTTTTGTTTCCTTTGGAACCTGATATAAACATCTATGACAATTATCACAGTTAGAACAATAAAAAACACTCATTTGCAGGTCCTTGTGTCCACAGCAAAGCTACAGCAAAGTATCTAAAAATAACACGAGGACACAGGATAGGCTTCAGGTTATAAAACTTTAATCAGGCACAATCGCTTTCACATCTGCTTCTTTAGGTGCATAAAAACAAACTGAAACCAGTCATACTTTTAAACATTGCTGAATGCATCACATGACAACAGTTCATCACATGACTATATACATTCCACTACTATAAAATATTAAAGCTATATATTAACCACAAAATAACTAAATGTTCAAAGAAAATCCTAAAATGTATATTTCTTGAATATTTAGTGCAATATAAACACACATTATTAAAATACATATTCTTAAAAACAGTTACTTTACCTATGTAAATGTCTAGCCTTTAACTTTGGTCTCAGTGGTATTTGTTCATTGAGACCATGTCCCATATCAGCTCTGAATAAAACTATCCACCTTGCTTCCAATTCCTCTGTTTTATTGCATGTGCCCCCCCCCTCAAACTCACAAAACTCCTAGCAATGGCCATAAACTTAAATTTATGTTGACTGTTAGTATTCATAACATGTTCGGCAAGGGCATTACTTCTGCTTTGTTTGCCTGTGTGATAGGTGTGTTCTCTAATCCTCCCCTTGAGTGTGTGGTCCATTTTACCATTATAAAATTTCTTGCATATTACACAGTGAGCAAGATATACTATATGCTGTGTATCACATGTGGATTGTACTTTAAATTTATATAGCCGGTCCTGATCTGGATGCAAAAATTCATTACTTTTATCTATATAGCCACAATATGAACATTTGCCACAAGGCTTAGATCCCATTCCCCCCAGAGATGTTTTCTTTTCTTTGGGTACACATAAACGTCTTTTCAAGGACGTTTGATTTCTAAACAAAAATTTGGGTTGATTCTCTATCCATTTTGTGATCGCCTTATCAGTGGTCAATTTCCCCCAATGTTTATGTATAATGTTCATGTAAAACCCGCCATCAATAGAAAGGTTTAATGGCACTTTTAACTTGGGCATATCACCTCTGGTCTCTTTTTTCTCAGACCATCTATCTGAATAATAAGGTCTGGCCTTAGTAGATTGCAAATTGGCTACTTCTTGAATCTGTTTCTGTATATCTCTTTCCACATAGCCTCTGGCCAGTAATTCATCCCTCGTGTTATTCAATTGTTGGTGGAAATCTATGTTCAACCTAGACGCTCTAAAAACCTGATTCCTAATGACATTGTCAAACACATAGGTAGGGTGCATACGTCCTCTATTTAAAAGATGGTTAACATGGCATTCCTTCCGGTACAAGCATGTTTATATCCTTCCTTTTTTAATATTTACTTGAACATCCAAAAAGTTTATTCTCTCATATGAAACAACAGATGTAAACCTTAAAAAGGTAGTGGTTGCATTCAAGTACATGAGAAATTCTGAGATCTCCTCTTCAGCACCAGCCCATAAAATAAAAAGATCATCTACAAATCTATGAAAAAATAATAAAACATTATTTTGATATGGGCCACTCAATAAATACTCATGATCCCATACAACCATGACAGCGTTGGCATAGCTATTGGCTCAAGATGTGCCTATAGTTATGCCATTATGCTGCCAGTATAGGTCATCTCCAAACAGAAAAACATTATTTTCTAAGACAATGCTCAGTAAATTCCTCATTAATATAACTTTACTTTCAGAGAACTCAGAATACATTTTCATAAACCTAGTTAAACTTTCCAATCCAATTATATTGGGTACAACTATAAAAAGAGAGACCACATCAAGTGTTGCCATAAGGAAGCCTTTAGTGGGGTTGTTATGGTCAAAAGTGTGAAGATCTTTCAAACACTGTTTCGTATCTCTTAATACATGCTCTCTACTATTTAAAAGTGGTCTCAAACTCTTTTCAATAAAAATGAATGCCGGTTCAGTGCATCAATTTCTGCCAGACACTATAGGCCTCATGGGTGGGTCAATGGTACTCTTGTGTAGTTTAGGCAAACCTTGAATAATAGTTGTAGTAGGTGAGGTGACCATAAAATAATATAGTAGACTATTATCTATCATGCCATTAGAAAACATATCTTTTAACTTCTTATCCACTTTTTCTATGAACAGCTCAACCTTGGCAGATGGCAATTTCTCATAAAAAACATCTTCCTTCAGTATATGTAACACAATAGGTTCATAGGTTCATAGGTTTGGAATCATATTTGCTTTAATCCATAATAACTATAGGCCGTCCATTGTCGGCAGGCCTAATTACTATCGTGTCCTTCTGTAAACCCAGTAAAGCTTCATGCTCTAATTTCGTTAAGTTATAAGATTTTAGCCCCTTATAATGTTTCTGCCTATTATAGTCATTCATTTTGTGTACATATATGCATATTTTTTCAAAGGCATTAACTAATGGATTAACTGCAGGCATAAATATGCTAGTTTTTTTGCAAACATTACTACCCTGCATTTCTGAAGTCTCTGTGCCATTAAACTGCATTTTAACATCAAATTATGTGTAAACATCTTTATATCAAATATGACATCTGCAAAATCAGACCTACCAGTGGGTATAAAAGACAGTCCTTTTTGTAACAAATTAAACTCATCTTCAGACAGAACATGACTAGATAAATTCCACACTAAGTCTTTCTTTGGTTGAAAAATGCTTTCTTTATATTGTATGGGCTCTCATTCAACCCATCGTGTTTCCTCTTGGTCCTGCTCCTGCTGCGACCTGTGTTCTGCTGTTTTAAAGGAGGTAGCTTCTGTTCTCTTATAGATAGCGGGAAATTCAAAGGCTGCACACCTCTGTTCTCTAAAAAATCACTGTTGACAGAGTGAGCCAAACCTTGCTTCTTGTCAGGGTTGAAATCTGCTATTTCTTCAGCTGCATTGTGAATTTGTGCTACAACTTGCAATCTAATCAGAGCTTTAGGAGGAATCCTATTCCAAATACCTTTGGCCAGGGCTCACTTTGACTTGAAGGTTGGAAAAGGAAGCCAGCAGGTAGCTGTGCTTAAGGATATTCCTGCAGATGTCTTGATAGGGAATGATTTTGGTTATACAGTACCTTGTGTGCATGCAGTTATATGCAGTCAGGCTTGGAGACAGGCATGTAGGTCTGGTAGGCTGGGCGAGTCACAGACAGACCCCACACCTGAAACTGGGGCTGGTGATGTAGTTATTTCAGGGAGGGAGCTACCCTGCAGCAGTGAGCCAGAAAGGGAGCCACACCTGCTGCTAGATACTGATTTTCCCATGGACAGAGTGACTGCAAGGAAAGAGGTGAGTAGTAATATCCACGCTGACAGTGATGCACTGCTGTCAGAAGATACTAAGCTTCCTGTGGAAGGGGAACTGGGAGAGGTCACAAAAGTAGAGTTTAGACAGGCTCAGCTTTTGGATCCTACCTTACAAAGCTTGAGGGAGGTAGCTAAGGAGACACCTGATGCTCAAAGAAAAGGGGGGGGTCTGTATATTATAACAAAGGCTTACTGTATGGAGAATGAACCCCTGAGGGAGGGCTAGAGGTTTTAGTAATGCAGCAATTGGTAGTGCCCAGATCCTACCATCTGGCACTTCTAGCCATAGCTCATGATATTCCTTTTGCAGTTCATATTGGCATAAAGCATACCAAGAGACATATTATGCAGAACTTTTAGTGGTCTGGGATTGCAAAGGATGTAACAGAGTACTGTAGGACCTGTGAGCAGTGCCAAAAGGTAGGCAAGGCAGGGGACAAGGTGAAAGTTCCATTGATGCCTTTGCCTGTGATTCAGCAGCCATTTCAGAGGGTTGCTATGAATATTGTGAGGCCTCTGAGCACCCCAAGTTCCACAGGGAAGATGTAAATCCTGGTAGCAGTAGATTATGCTGCTAGATACACTGAGGCAGTGGCTCTGTCTTCCATTGAGCCAGAGAAGGTGGCAAATGCTTTGTTAGAGATTTTCGGCAGGGTAGTTTTCCTGAGACAAATATTAACTGACAGAGGTGCCAATTTCATGTCAGACATGCTGGCTTGTCTATGAAGTGTTGCGGGGTGAAGATCCTAAAGACCTCCCCTACCATCCCCTGACTAATAGTCATGTGGAGAGGTTAAATTCTACACTAAAAACCATGCTACAGGCATTTACACACCAGTTTAAGAGAGAGTGAGACAAATAATTTGCCCCGTCTGCTATTTGCATACAGAGAGGTGGCCCAGGAATCCACAGGTTTTTCACCCTTTGAGTTGCTGTATGGGCATATGGTAAAGGGGCCTTTAGATTTGATTTGTGATGAGTGGGCGGGTGAGTGTGAATACCACAGGGAGTCTGTTGTGGCATATGTCCTAAACTTCAGGACAAGGCTTAGGAACATCATGGGGTTGGCCCAGGAGAACCTGGCAGGAACCCAACAGCAGAAAAAGGTCTGGTATGACAGGAATGCTTAAGCCAGAGAATATGCTGTCAGACACAGTAAGCTGCAGGCAGCTTGAGATGAACCCTTCAAAGTGAAAAGGAAAGTCAGAAATGTCAATTAAATGGCAAACCTGCTAGGCAGGATGCAGGGGCATAAATTGCACTATGTTAACATAATGAAGCCTCAGCATGTCAGGAAGGTCCTAGGTAGACTGCAAAGGGCAGGGTTGACACTTATACACAGTAAGTTTCAGGTGGGCATGACAGAGGTCTCCTGCCTTGGACATAAAATGGGGAGTGGTAAGATAAGACCAGAACACTCCAAAGTGGAAGATATTCAGGTGTGGTCTGACCCTGTTACCAAAAACAGGTGAGAGCATTCTTGTGGACACCAGGGTACTATAGAAAGTTCTTTCCCAATTATAGTACAATAGTTGCTCCCCTCATAGTCCTGACAAGTTAAAACAGGCCATATAAGGTAGTGTGGACCCGAACCTGTGAACAGGCATTCCAAAAGCTTAAAGGGGCTTTTGGAGGACCCCCTATGTTAGCCAGTCCAGATTACAGCAATGTCAATGCATACGGACTCTCAAGACAGGCTATAGGTTAATGTGTTCCCAGGCAAGCCCATTCCCCTCAAGCAAAGTTTTTCCAGGGTCACTTTAAAAACTAGCTTGAGTCTTCAAAGGTGGGGTAGAGATGTGAGTGTGATGATGTGAGGTATTGCCATCTGAACCAGGGAGAATAGGGCAGTGCATGTGTTACATATGCCGGCATAGTTAGCTCAAGTTTTGTAAATAGTTTTGTATATACTTTTCTGTCATTTCATTACCAAACTGACCTGTTCAAATGCTTATGCTAAAAATGTATCACCAGTGTTATTATAATTGATTAAATGTTTATGTTTAAACAAAGAATGCAATAGTATTTAAATACTGCAACAGGTCTTAGAAAAGCTCTGAGTCTGTACTCTACCAGACTCATGTGATAAAATGTGATGTATTTCTTTAACCAGCACTAAAGGGATGGAACTTGCAGATCAGCTTGTTTTGTTTTCTTCAGAACCTGATAGAAAAATCTATGACACTTATCACAGTTGGTTCATTTGTAGTCAGTTAAAAGTTGGAAGATCATCACCTTGTCTAGTGGAAGTAAGCTTCTCAGCATCTCATCTTGCCTTGCAGAATTAATTTAGCTAGGTAACAGTTCTTATTTAAACAGTCAGGAATTACACTGAGATTAACTAAGTATTGTTTTTCTGCATCTACTTGAATTTAACTTTGTTAGTTTTATTTCTCCTATGATTGAAACTTTGATGTTTATTGTACTTAAATATTTAATATTCTCATGTTTTCTATTTTATTATTTATTATTAAATATATTTATACATTTTATTGTGGCTGGTCTTTTAGAGATTACTTTTAACATCTTGAGAGTACTTGTGCTTATTCTAGTGACATCTTGGCCTCTCTGAAAAGCCTTGCTGCTTGGGTTACACTCTGACATTTATATTAGCATTGATTTTACTCAGTATAATCAGATACCCTTGTAAGAGCCTGACAGTGATGGGCTGGTGGCAGTATCGTTACCTTATTGTCTAGGCATAAGGGGGAAGAGCTAGTAAATCCATGCCAGCCTTTCCCAGGAATGTGTGTGTGTGTGTGTGTGTGTGTGTGTGTGTGTGTGTGTGTGTGTGTGTGTGTGTGTGTGTGTGTGTGTGTGTGTGTAAAATCAAATACCTAGATGTGGGGTCAACTACTTGGAACTAAAACACAGTGCTCCAAAGTGAGTCTTATTTGGGATTTGGAGAGACAGAGAGTCCAGTCCCAGATGTGGGGCCATGTTCCCTGTATGCTGTTGGATGAAATTGTGCTTGATACAGAGTTGCATTTGAAATATTGTGTAAATCCATTCCGGTTCTTAGTGATGGTCACTTACCAGTGTTGGCTGTGAAGACTGAGGCACCTTAATTAAAGGAACCGGGTAACGAGGGCCCATCACACTCCCCACTCCTTTTGTTTTCCTCTTTTATTTATTATTTTCTTATGAATTTATATATATATATATATATATATATATATATATATATATATATTTTGCTGTTTTGCTTCTGTCCCATTTTATTTTTATTTTATACAGGTTTAAATCTCTCAGGGACAGACCAGGCACACACCTCTTGGCTAAGGACTGATTGCTATCTGCCTATCTGGATCCATCCTCACAGGGTCGGTGTGGAGGCACCCCTCCTGCAGGCACTCCAGCACATGGCAGCCTAGCAAGTCTTACTTAATGGGAGCTTCAGAGTTTGGTTGAGGATGTACTGGAACAGGTAGTGGACAGAGAATTATCCCAGTCAAAGTGTCTAATCAGTGTGTAGAAGACACACTCACCCAGCTAGTGCTAAACACTGTGCTAACATAAACACCTACCCCCACAACATTGTGGACCTCCACTACAACACCATCTGGCAGTGGATGTGTTTGAGGCTGTCTGGACTGGGTACACAGCTTGGATTTCCTCATCCCTTCTTCTGTTACCATTTTTCCTTCAACTTCTTTCCTATTTCCCACCTACAATACCCTCATACAAAAAAAAAACTTTTGAAAAATGGAGTGTCTATCCCTCGAGAAAAACATAGCACCCATCCTCTCCCACCTTTTCCAACGCAAACTCTCTTGATTTTTTCCATGTGTGTTCAGATCTTTATTTTGTCTTTCCTTTTGTCAATCTGTCCTATCACCCCCTTTCTATTCTTTAATGAAACCATCAGGGTATCCACAAAAGGATACCCTTATATAAAACAGTTCTAATAACCCATTACTTTTTAAACAAAAGGACAGTTTTAGCTGCTATGCAGTCCACAGCTTTGCTATAATAATTTTAGCATGGCTAAGCTCAGCTGCGCATGCCTGTGATATGCCAAGGTACATCCCATTTATCATTCCACACAATACTTTGCATTTATGAAAAGACAAACCCCCAGATTCAGTAAACTTCCATGCAGGAATAGCTTAGTCCTGCACGGAAGCGACTGTTTAGGAGTAGCACGGCAGCGTTCCATGCATATTAATGAAGGCTAGCTGCCTGAGCTCCTAAATGGACACAGAGCGTGGATGAGTGCAGGGGCATGTCTGAGTCAGTTCTCTTAGAATATACATGCCCATGCAGTCAAGAACTGCAGTTTAGCTAGTACAATGTGCGAGACCACTCATAGGGGGTTGCATACTCCCAGAAAACCCCCACAAGTTAATAAGAGCAATATTTAAAATATAATAATGTAAACAATTTATTTTTTTTTATCTAACAGATAACATTTAACCATAGGTGCATGGGTTTTCCCATTGCTTAGCTACGTATACTGTAGCTTAAATAGCACAAGAAGATAAATATAAAGATATATGCAAATGAAGCAGTACTACAATCGTGTAGTGGTCGGAGAATTCGCCTTACAAGCAGTCATTCCTGGTTAGAGTTTCACTCCAGGACATTCCATTTTCCATGTCATATCGCTTTATGAACAATATTTTTTGTTGTATAATCTACTAAATAACATATATTTGTGAACTGGAGTACTACATTAAATGCAGATGTGAGGTCTCATTGTAATAATATTGTAAAATCCACAGATAAACACAAGTGCCCCATACAGTATATGTACACATGAATCAAGGATACCGATCAAAGGTATAATGTGTAATGAATGATAAATCCATACAGTGTCCAAATTCACCACCTTCCCAAGAACCATGTTACATTTCTGTCTAAATTAGTGTGGGGGTAAGTGGAGGTAAGCACTATTAAGCAGTAGTAAGCAGGAGTAAGCATATTTAAGCAGTAGTAAGCGGGTTTAAGCCCCTTTGCATGGGAGTAAGTAATGTGCACACAGGTTAAGCAATATTGGAGCTAACTCTCTGTAAGCATATTTAATTGGAAGTTAGCATTGTTTACCTTCGTGCAAACCCACACAAACCCACTTACAATTGCTTAAAAGTGCCTTAATCACTCTGTATGCAACAACTGCTGTTCTGCCCAGCAACAAAATAAACAGCCCTTGCAGGACTTGAACCCAGGACCCTATACACTATAGTCATGGTAGTCAACCAGTAAACCATCATAGCAGTACATAAGACTGAGGTATCACCAAACAGATCCTCACTATAGGAAAATCAAACTTAACATGTGAAAGGATTCTATATACAGTTTTATGTTGTATAACCTACTACATAACATAAATATGTGAACTGGAATACTGCATTATGTCCAGATGTGAGGTGTCATTGTAATAATGTGTGGAAATCCCCTAATAAATGCAAGGACCTAATACAGTGTATGTACACATGAATCATGGATACCAAACACATATATAACATGTAATGAATAATAAATCAATGCCAATCAGCAAACAGTATGCAAATTAAAAATTAAGCAATGCTAAGCATTGCACAGCCCAGCTTACTAGATGTAAGCAATGTGTAGGCCAGCTAAATCAGTTTGCTCATTGGTATACCCCTTTAAGCAATGCCAACCTTAGGTAAGCAGGTTTGCCCATAGCTCAGCATTTTCAAAACTGTCCAATCATGGCAAATTGCAGGAAATCGGCCCTATTTAAACCCAACAAGTGGGAATACATCTCATAACTGGTTGCAGCTTCCTCCTGTAGGCACTATGACTGGTGTGGGAGAAGAAGCGCACTTTCGAGCACAGTGCTGGGGCATCCAGGAGTCCAAAGTCATGGCAGGACTCCTTGTTAAAGACCATGACCAGAGACTGCTGCAGGGCCAGTACCAGGGTTCCCAATATAAAGCAGAAGCCTGGGACCATTTTGCCTGTGACCTCACCAGTGCCACTGGCATACCTCGAACTGGTGAGCAGGTCAGGCATCACTATGCCGACCTGAAGAGGAGAAAGAAAGAGCTCTTGTAACAGTGGATAAAAGAGGCTAGGTGTATGGGTGTGTAAGTATCAGTCTACTACCTGTTTAATAATTGCCAGCTCATGTATATTATGGATAAGTATGGCTAAATATTCCTCTTATGTCTTTGACAGCAGCAGACGAGTGGGCTGTGAACTGGGAAGCCCATGCCTGCAGATTGCAGAGGTTGTGTCGCGAGGCAGGTTAGTAATACTCTTGCATGTACGTCTGTCATAAGACACAAATCTAAAAGTAATAGAAAGTTAATTGCCAGTATAAAACCTGTATTGTGTATGGCATGTACTGAATACACCAGACTATATGGCAGGAAGAGTCTCATATAGATTGTATGTCAATAAAAGCATAATAGCCTGATAAAGGTCTAACTGCTGGACTGCTTGTGTTTACTCTGGTATCATATGGGAATGAGGTGTTGCAATTTCTTAATAGTACTGTTGTATTAAGCACTGTTACCCACACTGTGCTACATAAATAAAATGTGTAGGAATTTCTGTGTACGACTGTTGTAATCACAAGAGGTCATATTGTGCAACTGAGAGAGACTTAGACAGAAAAAAGTGAAAAAATAGACAACATAAACCAAATAGCACACTCAACTGTGACGTGAATGGTTGTATTTTTAGCGCACACACCCATAGTTAGAATCCTGGGAGTGGTAGTAAGCTGTATGCAGAATCATACCACACAACTATACAGATTTGTCCAGAATGTTTAGTTAATTGGCACATATCTGCTGCCTGTCACCCTGTCACCCTGGCAAATCAGTGGGATGATCCCAGAAGTTTAGGCAGGAAATAATGACATACAACTTGATTGTCAGACATCATAACTGACAGAAATATATCTATAAGAACAAACCTGTCACTCTAGCAACTCACCAAAATGTTCTGAGAGTAATAAGCAAAGTATGTCTCATATCCACCCCCATGTTCTGAAGCTATGACCAGAGTGTGTGCAGTAACAGAGTGAGATGTATGTGCATAATAATATGCAATCTGGTAATATGTGTGGCAACATTCAGGTAGTGCTAACAAACATTTCCCCCCACAGGTCTGTCAGATATAAAAACTGTGCCTAGAAATAAAATATTGAAATCCAGGACTGGTACTGTTTATTCTGGCATTGTATGGCATTGTTAGTGTTGCAGTTTCTCTGAAAAATAAGGTATTACTCATCACTGTCATCCACACTGTGCTACATAATAAAACTGTCTAGGAAACCCTGTACAAGAGTGTTGTAATTACAAGGTCAGATTGTAAAACCATTGGAGACTTATAGACAGAAATCAGAGAAGAGATACACAGCAATATCTATATAGCACACTCAACTGGGATGTACACTGTTTTATTTTTAGCAGACAGAACCATGGTCTGAATCCTGGGAGTGGTAGTAAGCTGTATGCAGAATCATACCAGTCAACTGTACAGATTTGTCCAGAATGTCCAGTTATATGACTCACATCTGCTGGCTGTTACCCTGTCACCCTGGCATATCAGTGTGTTAATCTCTGACATATAGGCAACATTTAATGTCATATAACTAACTGTCAAGCCTGTACAATTTGGAAAATGTCTATGAAAACAAACCTGTCATTGTACAACTCACCAAAGGTTTAGGAGGGCAATAGTCAAAATATGTCCCAGTTTCACCTGCATGTTTCAAGACATGCCCAGAGTATGTGCAATAAGAAACGGACAGGTATGTGCATGACATCAACCTGGAATCTGGGAATATGAGTAGAAAACAGTCAGTTAGTGTTAACAAACAATACTTCCACGGGTATACCAGGTAAGAGGTATATACTGCAGGTTGTCTACATCCATACCACTGTCCAAACTAAGGCCATAGGTTCGTGTAATAATACCTGTAAGGTACACATCACAGCACTGACTAGGAAAGTACTGAGAACTACAGGGATATACAAGTTGCTAATTGACATCCACCCCCACCATATCTGCAACAATAAACTAAATACACAACTGAATTGGTATGTGCACTATTAAATATACTGTTAGGACATATGTTCTATTGTTTGATAAATATTTAAATTTGCTTCTATGCATGTGCCATATTGAAATACTCCCACATTGGTGGCATGCTACCATCAATGTACCTGCATGCTGTTGGAATGGCCACTTTGGTTCCATATATGCATGTGTTCTGTTTGCTGTGCAACTGTTCCATATATGGTGTTTCGAGTTAATAGGAATACTTATGCATGCTGTTATACCTAATCCTGGAATGTGTTGACTATTACTAACCCAAATATGTTGTAAAACTGAAACACCATAGCATTTTTGGGAAGGCCGGTCCCAGCGGACCCACCTCTCCTACCTCATCTGGCCATGGCACCGGGCACCAGCACATCTGGGGCCCACCCCGGGATCTCCTCGTTCGCTGGACCTGCATCACCATCGGGTGGAGCTGCCTACGGGGTTGGGGCTCACCCCCCTCCTGGGAGTGGGCATGGACAGGATACTGTCAGCTGTTGCCAGGTCTGGGGTCTGGTGTGTAGTGAGCTCCTCAGGGAGTTTGAAAATCTGCTAAACCAGCTTGAGAGCTGCATGGTGCAACTAGAGGGTCAGCCTGCCCTTCCTAATCAGCCCCCAGCACAGCCACCTTCGGGGCCGTGCAGGTGCATTGGTGACTGCCCATGGGTGGGGACCTTAGTCCCACTGTTTTCACTAGGGGGATCATGGGCTTCCAACTTCAAACACCCCTCCCCATCCAAGGTGTTTAACCCCCACAAGTGTCATATACTGCCCATGTATGCTGTCTTGCTTGTCTTGTCTGTTATCCTACCCAACCTACCTCCCCAAGTATACCTACTATCCCTCCCAAACATCCCATTCTCACCTTAAAAAACAAAAAGGGCAATCTGTTCCCAAAAAAAAAATCTCACCCAATACAAAGCTGTCCATTTCGCACACTTGTCCACAGGACACATGTAATCTGGTCTAATTGGCTTCACAACATATTATTGTTGTCCTCACCCCTGTGTCAGGGATATGAGTGTCCAAATCCAAATCAGTGTATATACAGAGCTTTTGCTGTAGAAGAAATGGGCAGCTATGGACCTTCCCTACACCTGTCCTACACATCCCTAGCTGTTTTCCCTACTGTATTTCCCTCTTTGTGCCCCTTTTTCACCGCTTCCCTATCAACCCTTTTTTCATTTCTGTTAAAGAAATTAGCACGGGGCTAAGTCGGAGTAAGCACTTTTAAGCAGTGGTAAGCGGTTTTAAGCTTGTTTGCGCAGGGGTAAGCAATGCCTACACAGGTTAAGCAATTGATAAGCTAAATGAGTATAAGAAACTGTAACTGAAAGTTAGCAATGCTTACTTCCGTGCAAACCTGCTTACAACTGTTTAAAAGTGCCTTAATCACTCTGTGTCCAATGGCCCTTGTTCTGCCCAGCAACAAAATAAACAGCCTTTGCAAGGCTCAAACCCAGGACCCTGCACACCATAGTCAAAGTAATTTACCATTAAGCCATGAAAGACATACATAGCCCTCATGTTTTCACAAACATATCATCCAGCACAGTCATTCAACAGTACAGAAAATGTTTTTATACATGTAGATGTATGTGTGTGTGTGTGTGTGTGTGTGTGTGTGTGTGTGTATATAATGTAAAAGTAAATGATGTAGGCGTGTATAACCACAGTTATAAGCAGGTCCGGCATCATTGCACAGACCTACTTCGCAATGCCCATCAGTGTGCTGCTGCAGTCAGAGGGGATCAGCTTGAAACGGGGAGGTTCATGCCATCCATCCCCCCTGACACATGTTGAGGAGCTCCTTGCCAGCCTCTGGGCACCTGCCTGCCTGCACACACAACACCTGGCTGAGAGCATAGTGAAGGTGGATGCTACCCACACAACGACAGAGGAGCATGCAGGTAAGAAGGTAAGGCCACAGGGCACATCAGTAGACCACTGTTGCCATCTGTATCTGTACAGTTAGATCATGCATATGTGAGATGACATATATATATATATATATATATATATATATATATATATATATATATATATATATATAGAGAAAGAGAGAGAGAGAGAGAGAGAGTCTGTTGCTGCGTAGTAGTAGTAATAAGCGAATGTGCATAAGCTATAGTATTGTGGGCTTGTACTGTTGATGTATTGTAATACTGCACACACCCTGTACCAATGCCACAGCTGTGGCTACTGACATCACATCTCTCACACACTTATGTAGGCCCCTCTGGCATACCTTCAAGGCAGCAGCCTGTAGCTGGAGAGTGGTGTTTGTTCAGGTTTGCCAGTACACCGGTCATGTTATGGCTATGGTATATGCCATGCACACATTTAACACACCTACCCATAATGCATGCCGTACATGTTTACGTATTGTTACTGTTAACTGCACTGCATCACAGTGGTCACCATTACACTGGGAGACTGCATGCTACTTTCCTCAGGTTACCTCATAAATACAACTACATCATCATCATCATTATCTACTGCTGACTTCATCCATATTTATTGGTACAGCTGGATGGTTTGTTTCTGGTACTGAGGCAGTAAAAGAAATCATTGCAGCACATAGTGCAACAGCATATCATATACCATGCTTACAAATGGGGTGGCGGTTGGATTGGGACTCATCTCTTGTCTATTGTTCTCTATGCTTCTCCCAGCTTTACAAACCTTAACAAAACTGACCTTACCAAACTTGAATCAGCCTACAATAAAATAGCCAAGTTAGCCACTAGCTCCCCATATAGGTCCCACCACTGCTCTGCCCTACAACAAATAAATTGGCTAGAATTCCCACAACAACTAACCTATACCCAACTTGTCTTTACTCACCAACTAATATACCAGCCAAACAGAACCGCAGCCCTACGACAATTACTCCAGCCATATGCCAACACTCGGCAACTCCGATCCTCGCACAAATCACTCCTCCAAGTATCCAAAAGCAACAACAAAGCCGGGGACACCCTCTACCCCCACCACATATCTAAACTTTGAAACTCAATCCCTCAACACATCCTAAATGCTACCAACCTACACCAGTTCAAAACTCACTAACTACTGGCTCTGCTCCTGCACCAAGCCAAGCTAATACCACATAAGCCCACATCAAATTTCATCCCCTAAATGTTATAGTCTCCATGTATACCCCACTCCCACTTGTTAACACCACCTATCAGCTACTTACAATAAGAGTATAATTTGATAATTTATTTTCTTTTGTAAGGGTATACATATGCACGCGTATTAAAGTATACTCAAATGATCAACTAAAGATGGACCCCTGCCCTCAAAAAAAAAAAAAATGTATGTATATGTGTATATATATATATATTTATATATATATATATATATATATATATATATATATATATATACACACACACACACACACACACACACACACACACACACACACACACACATATAGATAGATAGATATATATGACTTTACTATTTTGCAATAACTTTCTCCTTTTCACTAAAGTGCCTAGTGTATATTGTACTTTCTTTATTGTCTCTAGATATTTCTGTTAAATTCTATGAAAAACTGACACTGTACCTGTCAATGTTGTTCTTGTTTTACTGGAGCATTTCTCCCCTGGACTTTGCTGAAAATGGGCTCACACCCAGATGGGCTATCCCGGTCAACAAATGTAAAATACATAAATAAATAAATAAATAAATAAATACAATTTCTTTCATATTTGATGTCTGTGTAATGTAAAATGTGTTTGAAAAAGAACCAAATTGAAACTCAGAACCCTTCTGAAAGAAAAAAACCTTGTATGCATAACCACTACTCTTACATATTTGCTCAAGTTACATAAGCACTCTCCCAATCACTACTCCCAGCTGAAATCATAAGCACTTCCCATACACAGCTGCACTTCAATAAACATTTTTTTTTCAGTGGTTTACTGACTTGCTAACTTGCATTACAGCAATATTGTGTGGATTTATTGTGCTTTTTTCTGCTTTGTTTCTCCCTGTGATGATGTGAGGTATTGCTATCTGCAGTAAAGAGAATAGGGCAGTGCAAGTGTAGCATATGGCAGCATACTTAGCTGGAGTTTTGTAAATAATTTTTTAAATAATTTTCTGTCATTTGACTATCACAATGGCTTGTACAGATGGTTATGTTAAAAATGTATCAACAGTGTTATTATAACTGATAAAATGTTTGTTTAAGCAAAGAACGCTATAGTTTTCAAGTACTGCAACAGATCTTAGAAAAGCTCAGAGTCTGTACTCTACCAGACTTATGTGATCAAATGTGAGGTCATTCTATAACCAGCACTGAGGTGATGGAACTCACATATCACCTTGTTTTGTTTTGTTTCCTTTGGAACCTGATATAAACATCTATGACACTTATCACAGTTAGAACAATAAAAAAACACTCATTTGTAGGTCCTTGTGTCCACAGCAAAGCTACAGCAAAGTATCCAAAAATAACACGAGGACACAGGATAGGCTTCAGGTTATAAAACCTTAATCAGGAAAACATTTTATATAGCCCACCTAATCATGAAGGGATTCACATCTAGATCAGGTGAGGTCATCGTGTCTCTTTACTCATCCTTCATCAGGCACATAATTGAGTACAATGCCCCTTTTGGGATGTACCTTACCAGACACCTGCAGCAACTGGAAAGACCCCAAAAGTACCTCACCAAGAGGATCAAAGGGCTCAAACAGATGCTATATGCTGCCCGGTTAAAAAAACTCCAGCTCTACTCAGTGGCATACCGCCTGCTCAGAGGCGATCTGTGCCTGACGTATAAAGCCATGTCCAACCCGGAATTAATGGACATGCTGCACCTCAGAAAATCCAAATCCCATCGAGCTACGCTCGAGACTTGAACCTCAGCACTGAAATAAATAGGACATGCTGGAGGGACAGATTCATAACCCAGAGGCTCCCTTCACTCTGGAATAAAATCCCAGTCCAGGTTAGGCAGAGTCCCTAATTGACTCTCTTCAAGAGGAATCTTGATGAGTGGATGGGGGATCGTAGGTTTACCCCAGGTATCACTTCTGTGTCACTGTTAGACAGAGGCACAGTATAGTAACCTCGAAAAAGGGCATAGCAAAATTAATTTAAAATGGGTGGCGAAAGCCAAACACACTCTGGCTAGGCTTATAGATGCCCTAGGGCAGATAGCCTAGTATGAACCTATGAACCTATGAACCTATAAGCGCTTTCACATCTGCTTCTTTAGGTGCATGAAAACAAACTGAAACCAGTCATACTTTTAAACATTGCTGAATGCATCACATGACAACGGTTCATCACATGATTATATACATTCCACTACTATAAAATATTAAAGCTATATGTTAACCACAAAATAACTAAATGTTCAAAGAAAATCCTAAAATGTATATTTCTTGAATATTTAGTGCAATATAAACACACATTATTAAAATACATATTCTTAAAAACAGTTACTTTACCTATGTAAAGGTCTAGCCTTTAACTTTGGTCTCAGTGGTATTTGTTCATTGAGACCATGTCCCATATCAGCTCTGAATAAAACTATCCACCTTGCTTCCAATTCCTCTGTTTTATTGCATGTGCCCCCCCCCCCCAAAACTCACAAAACTCCTAGCAATGGCCATAAACTTAAATTTATGTTGACTATTAGAATTCATAACATGTGTGGCCAGGGCATTACTTCTGCTTTGTTTGCCTGTGTGATAGATTTGTTCTCTAATCCTCCCCTTAAGTGTGTGGTCCATTTTCCCAATATAAAATTTCTTGCATATTACGCAGTGAGCAAGATATACTATATGCTGTGTATCACATGTGGCTTGTACTTTAAATTTATATAGCCGGTCCTGATCTGGATGCAAAAATTCATTACTTATATCTATACAGCCACAATATGAACATTTGCCACAAGGCTTAGATCCCATTCCCCCAGAGTTGTTTTCTTTTCTTTGGGTACACATAAATGTCTTTTCAAGGACTTTTGATTTCTAAACAAAACTTTGGGTTGATTCTCTATCCATTTTGTGATCGCCTTATCAGTGGTCAATTTCCCCCAATGTTTACGTATAATGTTCATGTAAGACCCGACATCACTAGAAAAGTTTAATGGCACTTTTAACTTGGGCATATCACCTCTGGTCTCTTTTCTCAGACCATCTATCCGAATAATAAGGTCTGGCCTTAGTAGATCGCAAATTGGCTACTTCTTGTATATGTTTTTGTATATCTCTTTCCACATATCCTCTGGCCAGTAATTCATCCCTTGTATTATTCAATTGTTGGTGGAAATCTGCATCCCTTATGTTCAACCTAGATGCTCCAAAAACCTGATTCCTAATGACATTGTCAAACACATAGGTAGAGTGCATACGTCCTCTATTTAAAAGATGGTTCCTTCTGGTACAAGCATGTATATATCCTTTCTTTTTCAATATTTACTTGAACATCCAAAAAGTTTATTCTTTCATATGAAACAACAGATGTAAACCTTAAAAAGGTAGTGGTTGCATTCAAGTACATGAGAAATTCCAAGAACTCCTCTTCAGCACCAGCCCATAAAATAAAAAGATCATCTACAAATCTACGAAAAAATAATAAAACATTATTTTGATATGGGCCACTCAATAAATATTCACGTTCCCATACAACCATGACAGCGTTGGCGTAGCTATTGGCTCAAGATGTGCCTATAGCTATGCCATTATGCTGCCAGTATAGGTCATCTCCAAACAGAAAAACATTATTTTCTAAGACAATGCTCAGTAAATTCCTCATTAATATAACTTTACTTTCAGAGAACTCAGAATACATTTTCATAAACCTAGTTAAACTTTCCAGTCCAATTATATTGGGTACAACTATAAAAAGAGAGACCGTATCAAGTGTTGCCATAAGGAAGCCTTTAGTGGGGTTGTTATGGTCAAACGTGTGAAGATCTTTCAAACACTGTTTCGTATCTCTTAATACATGCTCTCTACTATTTAAAAGTGGTCTCAAACTCTTTTCAATAAAAATGAATGCCGGTTCAGTGCATAAATTTCTGCCACACACTATAGGCCTCATGGGTGGGTTAATGGTACTCTTGAATAATTTAGGCAAACCTTGAATAATAGGTGTAGTACGTGAGGTGACCATAAAATAATATAGTAGACTATTATCATCATGCCATTAGAAAACATATCTTTTAACTTCTTATCCACTTTTTCTATGAACAGCTTAACCATGGCAGATGGTAATTTCTCATAAAAAACATCTTCTTTCAGTATATGTAACATAATAGGTTCATAAGTTCATAAGGTTATAGGTTTGGAATCATATTTGCTTTAATCCATAATAACTATAGGCTATCCATTGTCGGCAGGCCTAATTACTATCGTGTCCTTCTTCTGTAAACCCAGTAAAGCTTCATGCTCTAATTTTGTTAAGTTATAAAATTGTAGCCCCTTATAATGTTTCTGCCTATTATAGTCATTCATTTTGTGTACATCCTCTATGCATATTTTTTTCAAAGGCATTAACTAATGGATTAACTGCAGGCATAAATATGCTAGGTTTTTTGCAAACATTACTACCCTGCATTTCTGAAGTCCCTGTGCCATTAAACTGCATTTTAACATCAAATTATATGTAAACATCTTTATATCAAATATGACATCTGCAAAATCAGACCTACCAGTGGGTATAAAAGACAGTCCTTTTTGTAACAAATTAAACTCATCTTCAGACAGAACATGACTAGATAAATTCCACACTAAGTCTTTCTTTGGTTGAAAAATGCTTTCTTTATATTGTATGGGCTCTCATTCAACCCATCGTGTTTCCTCTTAGTCCTGCTCCTGCTGCGACCTGTGTTCTGCTGTTTTAAAGGAGGTAGCTTCTGTTCTCTTATAGATAGCGGGGAGTTCAAAGGCTGCACACCTTTGTTCTCTAAAAAATCACTGTTGACAGAGTGAGCCATACATTGCTTCTTGTCAGAGTTGAAATCTGCTGTTTCTTCAGCTGCATTGTGAATTTGTGCTACAACTTGCAGTCTAATCAGAGCTTTAGGAGGAATCCTATTCCAAATACCTTTGGCCAGGGCTCACTTTGACTTGAAGATTGGAAAAGTAAGCCAGCAGGTAGCTGTGTTTAAGGATATTCCTGCAGATGTCTTGATAGGGAATAATTTTGGTTATACAGTACCTTGTGTGCATGCAGTTATATGCAGTCAGGCTTGGAGACAGGCATGTAGGTCTGCTAGGCTGGGGGAGTCACAGACAGACCCCACACCTGAAACTGGGGCTGGTGATGTAGTTATTTCAGGGAGGGAGCTACCTTGCAGCAGTGAGCCAGAAAGGGAGCCACACCTGCTGCTAGATACTGATGTTCCTATGGACAGAGTGACTGCAAGGACAGAGGTGAGTGGTAATACCCAGGCTGACAGTGATGCACTGCTGTCAGAAGATACTAAGCTTCCTGTGGAAGGGGAACTGGGACAGGTCACAAAAGTAGAGTTTAGACAGGCTCAGCTTTTGGATCCTACCTTACAAAGCTTGAGGGAGGTAGCTAAGGAGACACCTGATGCACAAAGAAAAGTGGGGGTCTGTATATTATAACAAAGGCTTACTATATGGAGAATGAACCCCTGAGGGAGGGCTAGAGATTTTAGTAATACAGCAATTGGTGGTGGCCAGATCCTACCATCTGGCACTTCTAGCCATAGCTCATGATATTCCTTTTGCAGTTCATATTGGCATAAAGCATACCAAGAGACATATTATGCAGAACTTTTAGTGGTCTGGGATTGCAAGGGATGTAACAGAGTACTGTAGGACCTGTGAGCAGTGCCAAAAGGTAGGCAATGCAGGGGACAAGGTGAAAGTTCCATTGATGCCTTTGCCTGTGATTGAGCAGCCATTTCAGAGGGTAGCTATGGCTATTGTGAGGCCTCTGAGCATCCCACGTTCCACAGGGAAGACGTAAATTCTGGTAGTAGTAGATTATGCTGCTAGATACACTGAGGCAGTGGCTCTGTCTTCCATTGAGCCAGAGAAGGTGGCAAATGCTTTGTTAGAGATTTTCAGCTGGGTAGTTTTCCTGAGACAAATATTAACTGACAGAGGTGCCAATTTCATGTCAGACATGCTGGCTTGTCTATGAAGTGTTGCAGGGTGAAGATCCTAAAGACCTCCCCCTACCATCCTCTGACTAATGGTCATGTGGAGAGGTTAAACTCTACACTAAAAATCATGCTACAGGCATTTACAGACCAGTTTAAGAGAGAGTGAGACAAATAATTTGCCCCGTCTGCTATTTGCATACAGAGAGGTGGCCCAGGAATCCACAGATTTTTCACCCTTTGAGTTGCTGTATGGGCATATGGTAAAGGGGCCTTTAGATTTGATTTGTGATGAGTGGGTGGGTGAGTGTGAATACCACAGGGAGTCTGTTGTGGCATATGTCCTAAACTTCAGGACAAGGCTTAGGAACTTCATGGGGTTGGCCCAGGAGAACCTGGCAGGAAACCAACAGCAGAAAAAGGTCTGGTATGACAGGAATGCTTAAGCCAGAGAATATGCTGTCAGACACAGTAAGCTGCAGGCAGCTTAAGATGAACCCTTCAAAGTGAAAAGGAAAGTCAGAAATGTCAATTAAATGGCAAACCTGCTAGGCAGGATGCAGGGGCATAAATTGCACTATGTTAACATAATGAAGCCTCAGCATGTTAGGAAGTTCCTAGGCAGACTGCAAAGGGCAGGGTTGACCCTTATACCCAGTAAGTATCAGGTGGGCATGACAGAGGTCTCCTGCCTTGGACATAGAATGGGGAGTGGTAAAATAAGACCAGAACAGGCCAAAGTGGAAGATATTCAGGTGTGGTCTGATCCTGTTACCAAAAAACAGGTGAGGGCATTCTTGTGGACACTAGGGTACTATAGAAAGTTCTTTCCCAATTATAGTACAATAGTTGCTCCCCTCATAGCTCTGACAAGTTAAAACAGGCCATATAAGGTAGTGTGGACCCGAGCCTGTGAACAGGCATTCCAAAAGCTTAAAGGGGCTTTTGGAGGACCCCCTATGTTAGCCAGTCCAGATTACAGCAATGTGAATGCATATGGACTCTCAAGACAGCTATAGGTTAATGTGTTCCCAGGCAGGCCCATTCCCCTCAAGCAAAGTTTTTCCAGGGTCACTTTAAAAACTAGCTTGAGTCTTCAAAGGTGGGGTAGAGATGTGAGTGTGATGATGTGAGGTATTGTCATCTGTACCAGGGAGAATAGGGCAGTGCATGTGTTACATATGCCAGCATAGTTAGCTCAAGTTTTGTAAATAGTTTTGTATATACTTTTCTGTCATTTCATTATTAAACTGACCTGTATAAATGCTTATGCTAAAAATGTATCAACAGTGTTATTATAATTGATTAAATGTTTATTTTTAAACGAAGAATGCACTAGTTTTTAAATACTGCAACAGGTCTTAGAAAAGCTCTGAGTCTGTACTCTACCAGACTCATGTCATAAAATGTGATGTCTTTCTATAACCAGCACTAAAGGGATGGAACTTGCAGATCAGCTTGTTTTGTTTTCTTCAGAACCTGATAGAAAAATCTATGACACGTATCACAGTTGGTTCATTTGTAGTCAGTTAGAAGTAGGAAGATCATCACCTTGTCTAGTGGAAGTAAGCTTCTCAGCATCTCATCTTGCCTTGCAGAATTAATTTAGCTAGGTAACAGTTCTTATTTAGACAGTCAGGAATTACACTGAGATTAACTAAGTATTGTTTTTCTGCATCTACTTGAATCTGTCTAACTTTGTTATTTTTATTTCTGTTATGGCTGAAACTTTGATGTTTATTGTACTTAAATATTTAATATTCTCATGTTTTCTATTTTATTATTTATTATTAAATATATTTATACATTTTATTGTGGCTGGTCTTTTAGAGATTACTTTTAACATCTTGGGAGTACTTGCGCTTATTCTATTGACATCTTGGCCTCTCTGAAAAGCCTTGCTGCTTGGGTTACACTCTGCCATTTATGTTAGCATTGATTTTACTAAGTATAATTGGATACCCTTGTAAGAGCCTGACAGTGACGGGCTGGTGGCAGTATCGTTACCTTATTGTCTGGGCATAAGAGGGAAGAGCTAGTAAATCCATGCCAGCCTTTCCCAGGAGTGTGTGTGTGTGTGTGTGTGTGTGTGTGTGTGTGTGTGTGTGTGTGTGTGTGTGTGTGTGTGTGTGTGTGTGTGTGTGTGTGTGTGTGTGTGTGTGTGTGTGTTTGTGTGTGTGTGTGTGTGTGTGTGTGTAAAATCAAATACCCAGATGTGGGTGTGTCATCTACTTGGAACTAGAACACAGTGCTCCAAAGTGAGTCTTATTTGAGATCTGGAGAGACAGAGAGTCCAGTCCCAGATGTGGGGCCATGTTCCCTGTATGCTGTTGGATGAAATTGTGCTTGATACAGAGAGTTGCATTTGAAATACTGTGTAAATCCATTCCTGTTCTTAGTGATAGTCACTTACCAGTGTTGGCTGTGAAGACTGAGGCACCTTGATTAAAGGTGCAGGGGTAAAGAGGGCCCATAACACTCCCCACTCCTTTTGTTTTCCTCTTTTATTTATTATTTTGCTTATGAATTTATTTATTTTTTTTTTGCTGTTTTGCTTCTGTCCCATTTTATTTTTATTTTATACAGGTTCAAATCTCTCAGGGACAGACCAGGCACACACCTCTTGGCTAAGGACTGATTGCTATCTGCCCATCTGGATCTATCCTCACAGGGTCGGTGTGGAGGCACCCTTCCAGCAGACACTCCAGCACATGGCAGTCTAGCAAGTCTTACTTAATGGGAGCTTCAGAGTTTGGTTGAGGATGTACTGGAACAGGTATTGGAAAAATGTGTAGAAACAGGCAACCTGATGTCCAGATAGTCAATACTAACAACAGGAAACAAAGTCCAAGTTTCTTCTTTAACGTAAAAGTATTTTATTTTTCAAAAAGACAACGTTTTGCCGTGACCTGTCAGCTTCCTCAGAAGAAGACAAGTAAAACAGCTAAACTGGTCTGTTCAAATACTCAGTTAACAGGAAGTGACAAATAATTGCACTTCCTGCACTAATTTGACTCAATAAAAATAATGAATAAAATCATGAATAATCATAAAACTCCATTGAATTATCTATAAATATTGTATGATAAAGACAACATAAAATGTTCTTACTAGTGCATTTACATTAACATTGTAAAAATTATGCATTAAACACACAAAATAATGTACATATAGGCATTACCTAAAGTAGCTCCTTAGTTTAAGAACACATGAAATGTTACAGTTCTCATTGAGGCCATCTAGCCTAAATGCATCTAAATTCAACTGCCATAAAAGTTCACACACTCAAGAACTATCTGAAAGGGGCCTCCCTATCGTTAAAGGTACTTGATCAATACCCATAAAACAAAAAGAGTGGTCAGGGTTACTGCTAACATGTTTTGCTAAGGCATTCTCTAAAAGAGGTTTTTATGGCATAAAGGTGCTGGTATATTCTCTCTTTTAGTTTACGATTGGTTTTTCCTATGTAAAAGGAAGGGCAGGAATTACACAAAGCAATGTACACCACTGACTTTGAATCACAAGTAATCCTCTGCTTAATGTTGTATTTTTTATTCCTAACTATAAAGGAATTTCCAGTTCTCATCACTTTACACATGTTGCAGCATCCACATTTAAATGAACCTCTAGGTCTTATGTGACCATAAGTGTTAGAAGTATGCTGTAAAAGTTCTTTCAAATTATTACTTCTCCTGTAAATTACATAGGGGCGCTGACCTAACTTGTCAATCAAGATACACAAAGACCAAAAGAATCCTCCCATGAGGGCATTAATAGATGGTAGGTCTTCTATGACCTACCCCTGTTCAAAATTGATAGATAGTATTCTATCAAAATATGTAAAGAAAATACCTACTATTTGCAAAGACTCCTGGTCTTTCTTACGTGATATCAACAGTATTAAGTTTGACCTTGAGTGTAACTTTTTGACTGTGGATGTCATTGATTTATATACATCCATCCCTCACAATGAGGCAGTTGAATGGATTCAACTGCTTCTTAAAGACTTAAATGCACCACAAGTGGAGATTGACGTTGTAACAGAACTGTTGAGCATAGTACTGTCATCAAACTTTTTTGTTTTTGAACATAAATTCTATTTACAAAATGTGGAATAGCCATGGGCTCCTTATGAGCCAGTGTGGCTAACCTGTTTGTAGCCTTTTGGGAAAACCTTTATATACTATCTAATGAAACTGTAATGCAGAAGATAAAATATTACACTAGGTTTTTGGACACATATTTATCCTTTTTAAAGGAATGAAGTTGAAGCAAAACTCTTTGTAGACTATTTGAACAATTCTACACAATGGTTAAAATTTACTTATAGGTTTTCAACAATAGAAACAGACTACTTAGACGTGAGACTAACTAAAGAAGTAGATGAAGAGATTTATTTGTCTGGCATTTTCAGGAAACAGACGTACTGCAACTCTTTCCTGCACTACACTAGTCTACATCCACCTAGGCAGAAAAATCTATTGTCAAAGGACAACTGGTGCAGGCAGGATGTGTAGCACTTACAGCGATTTTAAAGCTGAGTGCCAATTTTGAAAGGTATGTTTATAAACCGGATACCCTGTCCCTCTTTTAGAAGGGCTTATAAATGAAGTTGACACTAAAAGAACAAAAGGGTTGTATAAACCACTACTTGATCAATCTAATGTAGGTAGGTCTACTAATGATAATGAATTAGCACACCAAAATTCCTTACTAAATCAGCAGAGAAACTTTTCTTTAAGTTTTATAACCCAATTTAACTTGAATTCAACAGGAATTTGGGCCATTATCTTAAAAACTGGCCACTAGTTATTAATTCCGTTAACTTGATTGACAAGTTAGGTCAGCGCCCCTATGTAATTTACAGGAGAAGTAATAATTTGAAAGAACTTTTACAGCATACTTCTAACACTTATGGTCACATAAGACCTAGAGGTTCATTTAAATGTGGATGCTGCAACATGTGTAAAGTGATGAGAACTGGAAATTCCTTTATAGTTAGGAATAAAAATACAACATTAAGCAGAGGATTACTTGTGATTCAAAGTCAGTGGTGTACATTGCTTTGTGTAATTCCTGCCCTTCCTTTTATAGGAAAAACCAATCGTAAACTAAAAGAGAGAATATACCAGCACCTTTATGCCATTAAAAACCTCTTTAGAGAATGCCTTAGCAAAACATGTTAGCAGTAACCCTGACCACTCTTTTTGTTTTATGGGTATTGATCAAGTACCTTTAACCGATAGGGAGGCCCCTTTCAGATAGTTTTTGAGTTTAGTGAACTTTTATGGCAGTTGAATTTAGATGCATTTAGGCTAGATGGCCTCAATGAGAACTGTAACATTTCATGTGTTCTTAAACTAAGGAGCTACTTTAGGTAATGCCTATATGTACATTATTTTGTGTGTTTAATGCATAATTTTACAATGTTAATGTAAATGCACTAGTAAGAACATTTTTATGTTGTCTTTTATCATACAATATTTATAGATAATTCAATGGAGTTTTATGATTATTCATGATTTTATTCATTATTTTTATTGAGTCAAATTAGTGCAGGAAGTGCAATTATTTGTCACTTCCTGTTAACTGAGTATTTGAACAGACCAGTTTAGCTGTTTTACTTGTCTTCTTCTGAGGAAGCTGTGACAGGGGTCACGGCGAAAACGTTGTCTTTTTGAAAAATAAAATACTTTTACGTTAAAGAAGAAACTTGGACTTTGTTTCCTGTGGTTAGTATTGACTATCTGGACATCAGGTTGCCTGTTTCTACACATTTTTACAAGTTTGTTTGCTCATTTTTGACTGTTTGTTGGAACAGGTATTGGACAGAGAATTATCCCAGTCAAAGTGTCTAATCAGTGTGTAGAAGACACACTCACCCAGCTGGTGCTAAACACTGTGCCAACATAGGCACCTATCCCCACAACATTGGGGACCTCCACTACAACACCATCTGGCAGTGGATGTGTTTGAGGCTGTCTGGACTGGATACGCAGCTTGGACTTCCTCATCCCTTCTTCTGTTACCATTTTTCCTTCAACTTCTTCCCTATTTCCCACCTACAATACCCTCTTACAAAAACAAAAACTTTTGAAAAATGGGGTGTCTATCCCTCGTGAAAAACATAGCACCCATCCTCTCCCACCTCTTCCAACTCAAACTCTCTTGATGTTTTCCTTGTGTGTTCACATCTTTATTTTGTCTTTCCTTTTGTCAATCTGTCCTATCACCCCTTTCTATTCTTTAATGAAACCATTAGGGTATCCACAAAAGGATACCCTTATATAAAACAGTTCTAATAACCCTTTACTTTTTTAAAAAAAGACAGTTTTAGCTGCTGTGTAGTCCACAGCTTTGCTATAATAATTTTAGTATGGCTTAGCTCAGCTGCGCGTGCCTGTGATATGCCAAGGTACATCCCATTTATGATTCCACACAATACTTTGCATTTATGAAAAGACAAACCCCCGGATTCAGTAAACTTCCATGCAGGAATAGCTTTGTCCTGCACAGAAGCGACTGTTTAGGAGCAGCACGGCAGCGTGCCATGCATGTTAATGAAGGCGAGCTGCCTGAGCTCCTAAATGGACACAGGGCATGGATGAGTGCAGGGGGCATGTCTGAGTCAGTTCTCTTACAATATACATGCCCCTGCAGTCAAGAACTGCAGTTTAGCTAGTACAATGTGCAAGACCACTCATAGGGGGTTGCATACCCCCAGAACACCCCCACAAGTTTATAAGAGCAATATTTAAAATATAATAATGTAAAAAATTTATTTTTTTATCAAACATAACATTTAACCATAGGTGCACGGGTTTTCCCATTGCTTAGCTATGTATACTGTAGCTTAAATAGCACAAGAAGATAAATATAAAGATATATGCAAATGAAGCAGTACTACAATAGTGTAGTGGTCGGAGGATTCGCCTTACAGGCAGTCATTCATGGTTAGAGTTTCACTCCAGGACATTCCATTTTCCATGTCAAATCGCTTTATGAACAATATTTTTTGTTGTATAACCTACTAAATAACATATATTTGTGAACTAGAGTACTGCATTAAATGCAGATGTGAGGTCTCATTTTAATAATATTGTAAAATCCACAGATAAACACAAGTGCCCCATACAGTATATGTACACATGAATCAAGGATACAGATCGAAGGTATAATGTGTAATGAATGATAAATCCATTCAGTGTCCAAATTCACCACCTTCCCAAGAACCATGTTACATTTCTGTCTAAATTAGTGTGGGGGTAAGTGGAGGTAAGCACTATTAAGCAGTAGTAAGCAGGAGTAAGCATATTTAAGCAGTAGTAAGCGGGTTTAAGCCCATTTGCATGGGGGTAAGCAATGTGCACACAGGTTAAGCAATATTGGAGCTAACTCTCTGTAAGCATATTTAATTGGAAGTTAACATTGTTTACCTCCATGCAAACCCACACAAACCTACTTACAATTGCTTAAAAGTGCCTTAATCACTCTGTATGCATCAACTGCTGTTCTGCCCAGCAACAAAATAAACAGCCCTTGTAGGACTTGAACCCAGAACCCTATACACTATAATCATAGTAGTCAACCAGTAAGCCATCATAGAAGTACATAAGATTGAGGTATCACCAAACAGATCCTCACTATAGGAAAATCAAACTTAACATGTGAAAGGATTCTATATACAGTTTTATGTTGTATAACCTACTACATAACATAAATATGTGAACTGGAGTACTGCATTATGTCCAGATGTGAGGTGTCATTGTAATAATGTGTGGAAATCCCCTAATAAATGCAAGGACCTAATACAGTGTATGTACACATGAATCATGGATACCAAACACATATATAACATGTAATGAATAATAAATGAATGCCAAACAGCAAACAGTATGCAAATTAAAAATTAAGCAATGCTAAGCATTGCACAGCCCAGCTTACTAGATGTAATAATGTGTAGGCTAGCTAAATCAGTTTGCTCATTGGTATACCCCTTTAAGCAATGCCAACCTTAGGTAAGCAGGTTTGCCCATAGCTCAGCATTTTCAAAACCATCCAATCAAGGCAAATTGCAGGAAATCGGCCCTATTTAAACCCAACAAGTGGGAATACATCTCATAACTGGTTGCAGCTTTCTCCTGTAGGCACTATGACTGGTGTGGGAGAAGAAGTGCACTTTCTGGCACAGCGCTGGGACATCCAGGAGTCCAAAGTCATGGCAGGACTCCTTGTTAAAGACCATGACCAGAGACTGCTGCAGGGCCAGTACCAGAGTTCTCAATATAAAGCAGAAGCCTGGGACCATTTTGCCTGTGACCTCACCAGTGCCACTGGCATACCTCAAACTGGTGAGCAGGTCAGGCATCACTATGCAGACCTGAAGAGGAGAAAGAAGGAGCTCTTGCATCAGTGGGTAAAAGAGGCTAGGTGTATGGGGGTGCCCCAGCTGTGTGTAAGTATCAGTCTACTACCTGTTTAATAATTGCCAGCTCATGTATATTATGTATAAGTATGGCTAAATATTCCTCTTATGTCTTTGACAGCGGCAGACGAGTGGGCTGTGAACTGGGAAGCCCATGCCTGTAGATTGCAGAGGTTGCGTCGCGAGGCAGGTTAGTAATATTCTTGCATGTACGTCTGTCATAAGACATAAATCTAAAAGTAATAGAAAGTTAATTGCCAGTATAAAACCTGTATTGTGTATGGCATGTACTGAATACACCAGACTATATGGCAGGAAGAGTCTCATATAGAGTGTATGTAAAAGCATAATAGCCTGACAATAAAGGTCTAACTGCTGGACTGCTTGTGTTTACTCTGGTATCATATGGTAATGAGGTGTTGCAATTTCTTAATAGTACTGTTGTATTAAGCACTGTTACCCACACTGTGCTACATACATAAAATGTGTAGGAATGTCTCTCTATGGCTGTTGTAATCACAAGAGGTCATATTGTACAACTGAGAGAGACTTAGACAGAAAATAGTGAAAGAATAGACAACATAAACCAAATAGCACACTCAACTGATACATGAACTGTTGTATTTTTAGCACACACACCCATAGTTCGAGTCCTGGGAGTGGTAGTAAGCTGTGTGCAGAATCATACCACTCAACTATACAGATTTGTCCAGAATGTTTAGTTTATTGGCCCATATCCACTGCCTGTCACCCTGGCAAATCAGTGGGATGATCCTAGAAGTTTAGGCAGGAAATAATGACATACAACTTGATTGTCAGACATCATAACTGACAGAAACATATCTATAAGAACAAACCTGTCACTCTAGCAACTCACCAAAATGTTCTGAGAATAATAAGAAAAGTATATCCCATCTCCACCCCCATGTTTTGAAGCTATGACCAGAGTGTGTGCAGTAACAGAGTGAGACTTACGCGCATAATAATATGCAATCTGGTAATATGTGTGGCAACATTCAGGTAGTGCTAACAAACATTTCCCCCACAGGTCTGTCAGATATGAAAACTGTGCCTAGAAATAAAATATTGAAATCCTGGACTGGTACTGTTTATTCTGGTATTGTATGGCATTGTTAGTATTGCAGTTTCTCTGAAAAATAAGGTATTACTCATCACTGTCATCCACACTGTGCTACATAATAAAACTGTCTAGGAAACCCTGTACAAGAGTGTTGTAATTAAAGGTCAGATTGTGAAACCATTGGAGACTTATAGACAGAAATCAGAGAAGAGAAACACAGCAATATCTATATAGCACACTCAACTGTGATGTACACTGTTTTATTTTTAGCAGACAGAACCATGGTCTGAATCCTGGGAGTGGTAGTAAGTTGTATGCAGAATCATACCAGTCAACTGTACAGATTTGTCCAGAATGTCCAGTTAATTGACTCACATCTGCTGGCTGTTTCCCTGTTACCCTGGCATATCAGTGTGTTAATCTCTGACATATAGGCAACATTTAATGTCATATAACTAACTGTCAAGCCTGTACATATTTGGAAAATGTCTATGAAAACAAACCTGTCATTGTACAACTCACCAAAGGTTTAGGAGGGCAATAGTCAAAATATGTCCCAGTTTCACCTGCATGCTTCAAGACATGCCCAGAGTGTGTGCAATAAGAGATGGACAGGTATGTGCATAACATCAACCTGGAATCTGGGAATATGAGTAGAAAACAGTCAGTTAGTGTTAACAAACAATACTTCCACGGGTATACCAGGTAAGAGGTATATACTGCAAGTTGTCTACATCCATACCACTGTCCAAACTAAGGCCATAGGGTAGTGTAATAATACCTGTAAGGTACACATCACAGCACTGACTAGGAAAGTACTGAGAACTACAGGGATATACAAGTTGTTAATTGACATCCCCCCCACCATATCTGCAACAATAAACTAAATACACAACTGAATTGGTATGTGCACTATTAAATATACTGTTAGGACGGTTCTACCTGACATAATCGAAACCACACAACACCGACAACCACATCACCGACACCACATATTCGACAGTCCATAAACACGAAACCACACATAACCGACAACGAAATAACCGACGGTACACAAACACGAAACCCCATACACTGCACACACCACAATAACAATTAAAAACAAAACACATCCCCATTCCACAAACCACACACACAACACAAGCACACCAAAATCCTTACAAGCCCACACTAAACCTTACCCTAACCCTAAGGTCCGTCACTATCGCACACTTACCTACCGCTCCTAACCCTAACTCACTTAACCGCCCTATCGCCCCTAACCCTAACTCACTTAACCCACCCCTATCGCTCCTAACCCTAACTCACTTAACCCACCCCTATCGCCTCCCTAACCCTAACTCACTTAACCCACCCCTATCGCTCCCTAACCCTAACTCACTTAACCCACCCCTATCCCCACAGACCGTCAATCTCCACACTTACCTGCCTCGCACCCTAACGTCCGTCACTACCGCATACTCACACAGCCTTTCCCCATGTCGGCATCCTCGGCGTTGGTGTTGTCATCCGTCGTGTCGGTCTTCTGCATTGTCGATGTTCTGCCACTCGCGATTCGCGTCGGTCTTCTTCGTTTTCGATCTTCTGGAGCTCCGAATTCCGCTGTCGGTCTTCTGCGCTGTCGACGAAGTCAGGTAGAACCGTTAGGACATATGTCCTATTGTTTGATAAATATTTAAATTTGTTTCTATGCATGTGCCATATTGAAATACTCCCACATTGGTGGCATGCTACCATCAATGTACCTGCATGTTGTTGGAATGGCCACTTTGGTTCCATATATGCATGTGTTCTGTTTGCTGTGCAATTGTTCCATATATGGTGTTTCGAGTTAATGGGAATATCTATGCATGCTGTTATACCTAATCCTGGAATGTGTTGACTATTACTAACACAAATATTTTGTAAAACTGAAACACCATAGCATTTTTGGGAAGGCTGGTCCCAGCAGACCCACCTCTCCTACCTCATCTGGCCATGGCACCGGGCATCAGCACGTCTGGGGCCCACCCCGGGATCTCCTCGTTCGCTGGTCCTGCATCACCATTGGGTGGAACTGCCTACGAGGATGGGGCTCACCCCCCCGGGAGTGGGCATGGACAGAATACTGTCACCTGTCACCAGGTCTGGGGTCTGGTGCGTAGTGAGCTGCGCAGGGAGTTTGAAGATCTGCTACACCAGCTTGAGGGCTGCATGGTGCAACTAGAGGGTCAGCCTGCCCCTCCTAATCAGCCCCCAGCACAGCCACCTTCGGGGCCATGCAGGTGCAGTTGGGACTGCTCATGGGTGGGGACCTCAGTCCCACTGTTTTCACTAGGGGTCTCATGGGCTTCCAACTTCAAACACCCCTCCCCATCCAAGGTGTTTAACCCCCACATGTGTCATATACTGCCCATGTATGCTGTCTTGTCTGTCTTGTCTGTTATCCTACCCAACCTACCTCCCCAAGTATACCTACTATCCCTCCCCAACATCCCATTCTCACCTTAAAAAAAAGGGCAATCTGTTCCCAAAAAAAATCTCATCCAATACATAGCTGTCCATTTCGCACACTTGTCCACAGGACACATGTAATCTGGTCTAATTGGCTTAACAACATATTATTGTTGTCCTCACCCCTGTGTCAGGGATATGAGTGTCCAAATCCAAATCAGTGTATATACACAGCTTTTGCTGTAGAAGAAATGAGCAGCTATGGACCTTCCCTACACCTGTCCTACACATCCCTAGCTATTTTCCCTACTGTATTTCCCTCTTTGTGCCCCTTTTTCACCACTTTCCTGTCAACCCTTTTTTCATTTCTGTTAAAGAAATTAGCACGGGGCTAAGTCGGAGTAAGCACTTTTAAGCAGCGGTAAGTGGTTTTAAGCTTGTTTGTGCAGGGGTAAGCAATGCCTACACAGGTTAAGCAATTGATAAGCTAAATGAGTATAAGAAACTGTAACTGAAAGTTAGCAGTGCTTACCTCCATGCAAACCTGCTTACAACTGTTTAAAAGTGCCTTAATCACTCTGTATCCAATGGCCCTTGTTCTGCCCAGCAATAAAATAAACAGCCTTTGCAAGGCTCAAACCCAGGACCCTGCACACCTAAGTCAAAGTAATTTACAACTAAGCCATGTCAGACATACATAGCCCTCCTGTTTTCACAAACATATCATCCAGCACAGTCATTCAACAGTACAGAAAATGTTTTTTTACGTATAGATATATGTGTGTGTGTGTGTGTGTGTGTGTGTGTGTGTGTGTGTGTGTGTGTGTGTGTGTGTGTATATATATATATATATATATATATCACACACACACACACACACGCACACACACACATAACAGATATATATCTACAGATATAAAAGAGAACATAACAAATACATGAATGACCAAAGTCACCATTAATGGGGGTGAGGCGGCCGAAGCGAAATACCTCTTGTAAGTATTGATATCACCCCCTCCCCACAGCCAAACAGATCTGCCCTGCATCACAATCCCAACTGTTGCAAGTCCCATACCCAGGACCCTGCACAACATGGCCACAAGATATTAACCGTAATCCATCCCACCTGTATGATGTCAGGATGGTATCAATAACATATCATGAAGTACAGTCTGGCTACCATAGGGAATGTACAATGTGGAAGCAATAAACATCCCAAAGATACATATATACACACACACATATATGCAGATACATATAGATGGGATCCATACAGATCCCCGAAGACAAAATCACCAAAACTAATTTCGGTTTGGCATACTTGCGCAAAAGTGCTTTTCATCGAAGAAGCACTTTCACGTAAGTATGCTTGTTTGTGAGACCGCACTATGGTGTGGATAAGGGAACATTCCCTTTTCCTCACTATAGTGTGGTCTCGGAGTGAGAATATTAAAGTAGGGGGGTGAAAAGGGTGCAGTGGGGTGAAGCCCCCCTGTATAAACGTAGATTTCTTTTTTTTTTTTTAACATATATTAACGAAAGCGCTTTTTCAGTGAAAGTGCTTTCATTAATATTGCTCAGTGATTATGGATTCGGGACTTTACACATTCATGCATGAGTCCTAATATATATAGATATATACATATATATATATATATATATATATATATATATATATATATATATATATATATATATATATATATATATATATATATATACACATATATATATATATATATATATATATATATATATATATATATATATATATATACATATATATGTAACAACGCATACACACACATAGATATGTATAGAAAGATACATATTTAGAGGGTGCACAGCATATTGAACAGCCAGTATTCCTACAGTTGCCACCTTTTAAAATGGACAGTGTATGAGTCACTCATACAAAAGACAGTTGTTGCCTGAAACATATATTCACAGAGAAGTCAAAGGTTATGACACCACACACAGGTTTGCATATATAAAAAATGTTTATTTATGTACTATTACAGTTGTATATGCCATGCCATATAGCTGTTAGGACTTTGAAATACATACTAACTGAGTAATGCAACTCTCAAGCCGATAATTTTATACAGTAATCCGAAAGCATAACATATGTTGCTGCCCATGCCAAGGCCTTCAAGTAGTACAACAGTAAAGAATGACTGGGCCAGAGTATAACAATCAATCAACAGTAAGTAATGCAGATGTATGTAGTTCTGCAGCCTCTAATTACACCCTGTACTCAATCCCTAGGGGGAAAAGACTTAAGTTGAGATAATGGGATGCTTCTGTTACTTAACAATGCTTAACTGAAAACATCACAATCACACTGGCAAACAGAACAGTCTGCACAGGGTTGCCAGACGTCCCTATTTCAGCGGGATTATCCCGAGTTCACCGCAGAAATCCCGGGTCCCGTTTAAGCAGTACAAATCCCGACGGCGAGGCGACGGAGAAGTGTGTGTGTTACTTCCTGGCTGTGCGCTTGTCTTATATGTATATACGTACCCTTTTTTTCGTCATCTTGTGCGTGGGAGACTGGGAGGGCGTGATTAAGGGCTCTTCTGACTGCGACTGCTCTGCTGTGTCAGCGACCGACGAGACTGCGAATGATCGATGATGCCAATGTGTCTACTCTACTAGCAAGTTGCAACGACGACTACTGAGTGAGCAAAGCTACACTTTCACAAAATTCACAGTGAGTTAACTTGCTTGATATTGTTAATATATTATTGAGCTGCGCATTGGCAGCAGTAGACTCACATATACAAAATGTATGAAGTGAGTGTGTGAGAGAGGTGACACTTGTCGTCTCGTCCCAGTGGGCCACACAGCCTGAATTTTGGATAGAAGATTAGAAGTTAGAATTTGTATTACCTTTCCAAAGGTGACTAACAGTACCCTGTTTGACAGTTTCAATTGAGGCAGCTACAATAAGCCTGGGATACAGGCTGCTACAATAAGCAAAAACTCTTCTAGCGACTTGCCTAAGTAATAAGTATACATGTATATTTCTTAAATTCTAAACTGTGTAAATATTTATCTAAAACATATATTGACATCTGAAGTACATAATAATTTTATTTGCTCATCACACAATGGAATCATATCACAGTTTGTTAAATTCTCATGGAAAATAAAAAATATTTGCTGATTGTTTTAAATTTTCCTAATATAAGGTTGTCATGTTTTACACATTAGTAATCTTATTCAGTATATCCTTCCTGCAGCTTGTAAAAACAGCATTTATTATTTTGTTAAGAATATGGTAAAATATTTTTCTATCTAAAATGGCAGTTTCATTGAACATGTAAACATTCCTTTTACCCAAGACAATTTCATTGATTTTGTATACAATAAAAAAATAGTATGAAAGCTGTTTTAAAATGTTGATATTAAATAATTTTAAAAATATTATTACAAGTCTGTAACAATTGTGAAAACACAGACTCATGTAAGAATTCACAAAACAGCCGTATGGTGCAAATTAAATCCTTATTTAAAGTAGTAAAGATAATGAATCATGGATGAGCTACTCTCAGCAGAATATAGTTTTATACTTGCAACCTCCATAAGCATATTTCATAATTCTAAACAACTTTCAAAGCTAGAGCAAATCTCCTACATATTGGATGGCATGGCACAGTGATGTAATGGTTAACATTGTTGCCTCACAGCAAGAAGTTCTCCAGTTTGATTCTCAGCTGGGAATCTGGGATGCCTTCTGTGAGGAGTCTGCATGTCCTCGCTGCGTTTGTGTGAGTTTCCTCCAGGTACTCTGGTTTTCTCCCACATTCCAAATACATGCATCTGGAGTGGACCATTTCTCTGAAAATAGGCTATGTCCTAGTCAGAATTTCCCAGTCAACAAATGTTAAATAAACTGAAGATGGTTGTCTTGCTTTCTAACAAGAACAGATAATTGTATTAGGCTAAGTATATTTACAGTTTTGTTTTAGAAATATTGACAAACTGTAACCAACACTAAGATGCAGGCAGAATGCATTGTCCTATTCCACAAGAGAGCACATTCAGTTAGCATCTCAGGTATCAGAGAGTGGACATGGAGAAGGGATTAATATGCATGAAAAAGCTCTCTTCCAAACTGGTGATGGCACAGGATGAGCCCTGTCCACCACAAGTTGAATCTCCATCACGGATGATGCTAGGTATATATATCCCCCCAGGTGAAATTCCTAAAATTAGGCACAGGTCAACATCCTAAGGTAAGAAGAAAACTTTAGCATATTGTGCTTCCTGTACAAGTTAAGCACTGTACATCCAGTAACAATCTGTGATGTCTTCCAGTGTAAGAGTACTGGCAGATGTGCACAGGCTTTGCCTCAATGGTAAATTACAAAGGACCAGTGGTGGCCACGGTGATGTAGAGGTTAGCATTGTCACCTCACAGCAAGAGGTTCCCTGGTTCGATCCTCGGTTGGGGTGCCTTCTGTGCAGAGTCTGCATGTCCTCCCTGTGGTCACGTGGGTTTCCTCCAGGTGCTTTGGTTTCCTCCCACATCCCAAAGACATCATGCTATAGGTGGATTGGACACTCTAAATTGGCCCTAGGTGTGTGTGTGTGTGTGTGTGTGTGTGTGTGTGTGTGTGTGTGTGTGTGTGTGTGTGTGTGAGTGTGCTGGACTGGCAACTCGACACCGTAAAACTCCACTGCCAATCATGAGCGGACATGTGATCCGCTGTGGCGACCCCTAACCGGAAAAGCCGAAAGAAGAAGAAGAAGGTAAATTATGAAGGACCAAACAGAAGAGGTGACATACATGTGACCAAAGGTCAGTAAGGGTGCCATGGCAAAAATAAAATGATTGACAAATTCATGTTTGCTGCATTTACAACACAAAAACTGATTCTTCAACAAATGAACTCAAAAGTATTATACAGCCCAATATGTTAATCTTTTGTAGAAATTTAATTTCAACATACTGCTTTGTTTATCATCATTGCCTTTATCACAAGACAACCTACCTATTTCTTTACATTTTATTGCCTCACGTCATGACAACTTGCACTATATATGTACTAAGCTATGTACAGTTGGGCACAGTAAATTAGAGATGAACTAGGTCCAACTTATATGGCCCACATGGATCACATATGGAAAATACAAATGTTCAATTTCAAAATATTTGGTAAATGTGAAGAGGTCGTAGTAATGAACCAACATTATTTGCATTATTATGGAAATAGTAAGAACAAGTAAAATAACAACATAAAATAACTATAATAATAAGAAGAAGACAGTTTTACTATGATTAATATTGTTCTTGATGTCTTTATTTATTTGTTTGCTCTTTGTAGACTGGGTTAGTCCCACTAGGCCATTGTCTTCTTTTCAGGGCAGACCCTTGGTGCCATTCATAATGACTATGGGACATTGGCCAGGGCACCTGGGAATTTCTTCTACTCTTTTTCTATGAATGCCATAGCATCCTTTACATCCACCTGAGCTACTACCAGCTCTGGCAGATGGGACCTCAGGTTAATGTCTCATCTGAAGGATGGCATACTCAGGGGTACATCATCCCCTGCAGCAGTGTCAGTACTGGAAAAGGAAGCCAAGTACATGATGGTAGAATAGAACCCACATTCATCTGATCTTCCAACACCAAAGGCAAGTGTGCTACATTTTGGGCCACTGACACATAGGTTCATAGGTGTGAACTAGGCTAATGGCCCTGGGGCCTTTACAAGCCTAGCCCATAGGATTACCCTGGCATCGTGCCACCCACTATGTAATGATTTGCCATAACATAGCTGTCATAAGTGTTATGAACACCTAGACATGTTACCTGATTTATGAATGTTACAATAATACACTGTAACTGTAAAGGATTCAAAATGCTAATAAAGTGTAAACATGAATCTGTGATGGAAATTTCAGTTTTAGACCATCACCAGCGACTGCTATACATCCATAAAGGGAAATACAGTCTACTGACAGTTACAAAATTTGACTTTCAATCATAAAATTTGAACATCAAGCACATTTAAAAAGACATAATGGAAATTGCTTTTTTTAAATAAAAAAATTGGCAGAAGATGAAGACTCTGACACCCCCCTATCCCACCCACCAAAACACATCGCCAAATAACCAGGAAACCAGACTGCTCCCTGTTCTGGTGTTAAGAGCTGATATATGCCATTGTAGGGTTATGGCTAGTTTGTATCTTCATTCCTGGTGGTAGTAGAAGGGTGTAGTTTGCTCATTCAGGGTGCATCCTCATGATGAAACAATGCACCCCAAATGTATAAAATTAATAAACTCTGTAACCTTCAGATCTTGTTAAAATTTAGTCTGCAAAAAATCATATCAAGCTGCCCTACATCCATACATAAGTACTGTGGAGACCCCCAAAATAGGGCTCTATGTGGTAATAATGAAGAGGACTATTCTAAGCCCTTACCATATAAAACAGGAGGTTATTTCAAAAGTAGCACTGTCCTTTTAAGTACATTTGGGAATTTCAAACTGTAATTCAAGTGCAGACGTCAGTGTACTTTTCCAGGAAACTGCTTAAAGACTTGAATCAAGAATATACAGGCATGCCTGTTAGGTCTATGAACCCATGTTGTGAGTTACTACTATGCCTGATATACATTCATATATATCACTATACAATTATGATCCTCCTAACTACAAAATGTAACCTGAAATGTATGAAACAGGTAAATTAAAAGGGCATATGGCTTATCAGGAAGTGTGCTATTTAAAATAATGTGTCCAGAAAGTTTAGGCTTTTGGCATTTCATGTCTAATGTATGTGTATGATCTGATTCTAAGCAGAAAAAGTAGTGGCATGATAAACAGGGCATTCTGATTACTTTTAAATATTTCTGTAAGTGGGAAATGGAATGCAGTAACTGTACAGCTTGCTTGACAACCCCTGGAATTTAAATGACAACACTTTTTTTTTTATCTATTTGTTTTTTGCTGGGCCTGGGTCTGGCAGTGACTTGTAGTGATGTATCATAATTTCATGACAGCTGAAATGACAACATAGCATTCACATTTATTTTGAAATGATATGTATGTATGCCACCTGCTTAGCATTGTCTTTTTTCCTCACACAGTAAGAAGCTTTGCTGTTTTTTTATTTTTATGACTCTTGCTCAAAGCGCTAGAGGTCTTGAGTTCAAATTCCTTTTGAGCACTCTTCTGGTCCATTTAGCCCTTATGGAAAGTGGGTGAAACTAAGTTGGGGTCTTGTATTAATTCATGTCTTGGTAAATTTGTGGAATTGTTGGTTGGATGGTGATATAGTCCACTAGCTCAACAGCCTAGTTACTAGTATGAAACTATGAGACAGCAAGTGTGAGTTGACTTTCCTTGTGGAAAATTGCCTTTTCAGTTGCAAAAAAAAAAAAAGTCATAGCTGAAGTAAAAGTTAAATGTTATGGTACTTCAGAATTTTCTCCCTGCTCAACCACTTCATGTTGTGACTAGTGTTCTGTGTATTAGGCTCGTGTTTTTTAACAACGGTGAAAACAAAATAATGTAAGGTGAATGGTGACTAGATCAGCTCATTTAAACAGTAAAATGAGAAAGTGAGTATAATAAATATAGCTGTCAACCTGTCATCTCCAATTAGATGCTAGTGCTACCTGTAAGCACGTTATACAAACCTAGCCATTGCTGAAACATAATTATATAGTTGGAAACGCAAGGGTTTTCATTCAACCTTTGTACAGAATTCAATGTTTTGTCTTTGGTTTTGTCTTTGGTTTAACTTGTCTCTCAGTCTCTCATCAGTACACAATATAACTATACTTCAGTGAATAAAATAATTAGTTTCCAGGTCCTTCTCTTGTCCTTTCTTAATCATTGTCTTCTATTTACTGGACACAGATTACTGCAGCAGCAGGGGCCCGCCTGGCCTGCCAGCCACACACAGAAAAAATGCTACCAAAGATATTTATTTCTTTACGCTGTTTACGCTGTTTATACTTGTTGTTGTAACTTACTCTGCTGTCATATATTTCCAATATGCTGGACAGTAGGCTATCATCAAGTAGATGTAGATCTATCATATGCTATTGCTATGTAAAGTATGTATAGAACTTTCAATTTTTTGTCTGTTTGTTTGCAGTCTAGACTAGTTATCCCTCTCACACTGACTCACAAGTCACAACTAAGTAACAGACTAATACTTTGCTGTTGGTAGTTGGTACAGGGATGTGGAAATGGGGTGGGCCAGGCCAGCCCAGGCCAGGGAGGCAATATTGAGTTACGGAAGGAATGTGGGCAGAGTAGTTAGTTAGTGAATATTTGGAATGCTATGCAGTGCCATGTATGATGTGTAAGTGTAACTAAGAAGTGTAATTTGAAAGGAGGAAAAAAAATAAGTTTCAACTTGATATTATTCCATCCAGAAGGTAATGGCAAATGGAGTTCTTTAGTGAGTGCAAGAGCAAGACAGAAGCTAAAAAGTAGTGACCTGACAGTTCACATGTGATTCATCATTACTAAAAGTTGTAAGACTGTAAGTTGATGATATATGGTATAAAATGAAGCATGAAACATGAATTTGGGACAGAATGGTTAAGTTATGTCAGAATAAACATAGTTCATTGTTCATTGTCTGGAAATTAGGACATTACACGGTTTACCACCAGAAAAGCAATGCTGTGTTTAGCCTACGACTTAGACATTAGCAGTGCATTTGGTAATGTTATATACAATTTTGCCTGGCTGGAGTGGAGCTGGAGAACAAATTGTATAATAGTGTGACAGTGTAAGTGATACATCTGGCAGATAAACCACGGTCATCTGAAGGTTTTTATCTGATGCCAAAAGTCCAAAAACTAGTACAAAGTAGCAATGCAAGTGCAACAGGCCTTTATACACTTTATACAAAAGGTCAGCTCGGGTCTTGGTTTAAAGTCAGAGAGCACCCCAGCCATACAAGGCTACAATTCCTTTCGCACATTCAGAACCCAAAACAAGTGTGAAAGAACCAAAGATGGAGGTGTATCCATCTTCATTAAATCTGAATACACCTCGAGACAAGTGAAACAGTAGGCTGTACCTCTGAGAAGTATATGTTGGACAGGAGGGGTCCTAAGGCTCTGGGGAATGAATGCCACTTGTAACCGCTTTAGAGTCAGACCTAGCTCCAAGGGTTTATGTTCAGGCTGGTGAGCTTGTCTATAAAATACCTGAGTGGAGAATGGTGTCAAAAGCCTTTGTGAGCTCTAGGTAGGCTGTGTGGGCCACCCTTCCCTCATCTATAGCCTTGGTAACTGTCTCAAAGAAGTCCACCAGGTTTAGGAGGCTGAGGCATGATCTGCCTTTAACAAAGACAAAATGGGTAGGGTCCAGTGTTTGGAGGTTCCCAATGTCTCTGTTACTGAGATCCATGATGATGCACTCCATAGCTTTGCATACCAAGCTAGTCAGGCTTATAGGGCGATAGTTCCCAGGTTCTGTTGCGAGTGGCTCCAACTTTTGTGGAGCGGAATAACCATTGCTGTGCACCACTCTGTGGGCATGCAGCCTGTGGAGAGGCTGAGTTTAAACAGTGTGTTTAGATGAGAGGTTAGTTCATCTTTGAGCTTGTGTAGGATAGGAGGGACGAGCCTGGGACACCATCCAGTCCCATTGATGCTGTGTTTTTGGCTTTGGAGAGGGCTGTTTTAACCTGAGTGTCTGTGATTTCAGGGCACTGCATTCTTCTGGTATAGTTATGGGCCCTTTGGGGTGAGAGGGTGAAGTTTGCACTGAACCTGTATGCCAAGATGTTGGCTATATCGGTCGGTTCAGTGTATTTCTCAGCACCAACTCTGAGAAAATCTGAGAATTGCCACTTAGATTCTTGACATAGCTAAAGAATGCCTTGTGGTTATCTTTGGAGTCCATGGCGATTTTTCTTTTGAAGCTAGCCTTGGATTATTTTACAAGAGAATAAAGTTTCTTGCTGATAGTGATCAGGGATGTCTTCCCCATTTAAGTGCATTTATTGTTATCACAAGAAGTTTAAGGCTACTGAGTCTTACTCTTGCACCATTATGCCATGTCAGTTCCCCACCATAGATTGTTGTACGTTGTGTAACCCCCTTTTCGAGGAGGGTTGTCTTGTGCCAGTCATGCCTAGGTTGAATTTATGAATACTTATTGAATTATCCAGGTCCCATTTGAAAGAAGGTGGTGTGTTAAACTGATTTATATGAAGAGCGAGTCTATTCCAGAGGTTTTGAAAATTCTGAGTAACTAATTTGTCTCTCCACCTTGTGTTACTGCTCTGTTAAAGCTGGTTTAGATCTGATGTTCTGATATTTTTGGGATTGTTTGATTTGTGAAGGTACAAAAGGTCTTTGACTGCTGGGTTGCCTGACTGTGTGGAAGGCAAGGTATTGATTTCCTCTGAAGAGTCTGTAAGACACTCAAGGCCAGGGAGACAGTGCTTTTAGTCTTTTCTGGTAGCTTAAAGATTTTAAATGTAGAATTCTCTTTGTTGGAAACCTCTAGGGTGTTTACAGCTCCAGTTATACAAATCTGGTGAGGTACCGGGGTACATCCTAACCTCCTCTGATACTGCAAAAACTTTTGGGTTATGCAAAGGTTTTCTATGCAGAAGTCTATGAACTTATTTCTAATGATCATCTTACTGCAGGAGTTCTGTCTTTTGTTGTAAAGCATCTGGTACTACACTTGAGCTCTCAAAACCAGTTTTACATTAAGAAACATCGAATAGCGACTATTGCAGTTTAACTCCACTAAAAAGTGAAATCAACTTGGAGTCGGACTCTGTCTCTGTTCTTAGTGGTGTTATTTTACAACTTTTTTGTTGAGTTTACAAGACCCAGCCTGGTATTTCTTGCTTGTTCATAGTTGATTTCTACATTCTATTAAAAATATCTTAACATGTAAAAACTTTTCATCATTCTATAGATGAGTACTTCTGAAGATGTTGATAATACTCCTTCAAAGAAAATAAAAGGCTTGTGAAATTCAACACTGATTGGATGAAAAATATTCCTGGTTACGAGAAGGACGAGAAGGATATGCTATATGCTCGATGTGCAATAATACGTCATTTTCAATTGGACATGGTGGTGAAAATGACATCAAACGACATATGAAGTCTACTGCACACCAACAATATTTCATCAGCTTCGACGCCCACCAAAATAACAACATTTTTCATGACAAAAAATTCAAAGGAAGAAGATGATATTATTGCTGCAGAAACAGCTTTTTGTTTTCACACTGTGAAGCATTCACACAGTTACATTTCCAGTGACTGTGCAGGATTGCTCTTTTCTTGTTTGTTCCCAGATTCAACAATATCAAAAAAATATTGTTGTGGTAGAACTAAAGCAACAAAAATTATTACACGTGTGCTTGCACCTGAATCAAAAAGAATTATTTTGAAAGAATTGCAAGATGACCAGCCATTTTCTGTGAGTACCGACACGTCAAATAAAGGCAATATAAAAACCTTCCCATTAATTGTTCGGTATTTTCACAAAGAACAGGGCATTCAAACAAAATTATTAACCTTCTACTCACTGGAAAGTGAGACATCAGTTAGTATAGCAGATTCTATAACAACGGCTTTAAAAGATAATAATTTAAAAATACAAAATGTAACAGCTTTCTACCGACAATGCTAACATCAATTTTGGTAAAAACAAAGCGCCTTTACAGAATTAAAAGACCTTAATTCAAATATAATTGGAATTGGGTGTAATTGTCACATACTACATAATACTGCTAAAAAAGCTGCACAAACTTTAACTTTTGATATAGAGTCGATCGTTATAAAATTTATAATGAATTTAGTTCGTCAACAAAAAGAGTCGCATAACTGAAAGAATTATTCGAATGGCTAGAAGTAGAGTGGTCTGAAATGTTATGCCATGTGCCGACTCGATGGCTCACTTTGATGCCCGCATTGAGCGGTTAATAAAAATTTTGAGCCAATACGATTGTACTTTCTGAGTCAAAAATCCAAATCTGAAATTCTTGAATTGTTTTTCAGTGATGAATTGGCATTAGCATACCTGGGGTTTGTTGCAAATGCATGCAGTATTATTCAGAATGCGTTAACAAAACTTCAAAGCAATGATGTTTTAATAATTGATGTTTTTGAAATAATGAACGATTGCAGTCACTCAGTCAAAAAAAATGATGCCTTTTATGGAAGCATTGCTAGAACAATGTTACTAAAATGCAGTGATGACATCAAAAAATCCCGTTTCAAAATGACGACAGACATTTTTGACACAGCGATAAAATACCTACAGAAATGGTTTGACTTTGAAAGTAACAAATTTCAATGCATTAATGTCTTATCCTTAAAACCAAATGTAAAAATCGAATTCCGTCAATTGAAGAATTAACAAAATTGTTTAATATTACTTGCAATACTGACCTTCTATATGAAGATGTCTGTTTATTAAACAAGTTTGTACTGAGTATGACTGAAGCAAATGAGAAAAACAATAGATGAGAAATGGATAATATTTTTAAAGATCATCCTGCTTGCAGTAATTTGTACAAAATTGTGGCCCACATACTCTCAATTCCACATTCCAATGCAATTTGTGAGAGAATATTTAGTCTAATGAGTGCAGCCTGGAGAAAGGAGAGAAACAGATTGTTGTTAAAGACTGTGGAAGCTGAATTAATGGTCAAACAAAATTTTAATTACACTTGTAAAGACTTTAGAAAATTTTTATCGACTAAAGATGGTGAATATATTTTGAAACAAGCTAAAAGCTGTGAAAAGTACTTGTAATAAAGCTGTTATTATATAACTTTGTGAATTTAAATCAAAATATTCATTCAAAGGTGGACTACGGTATTGCTGTTATTGCTGTCATTATTATTGTGTGAGTATTCTGTGTATGTAGTTAATTCCATGTATGTGGTTTGATTATACATGTTTATAATTAGAATGCAACTACAATGTTTACAAGGTATCTAATGAATATGTGACTGTTTGCAATGCATAATAACTGTGATTCCTGCAAATGTTCAAAGTGTACTATTGTTATTATTATTGTTACTGTGTGACTATTATGTATATGTAGTTAATTCCATGTATGTGGTTTGATTATACATGTTTATAATTAGAATGCAACTACAATGTTTACAAGGTATCTAATGAATATGTGACTGCAATGCATAATAACTGTGATTCCTGCAAATGTTCAAAGTGTACTATTGTTATTATTATTGTTACTGTGTGACTATTGTGTATATGTAGTTAATTCCATGTATGTGGTTTGATTATACATGTTTATAATTAGAATGCAACTACAATGTTTACAAGGTATCTAATGAATATGTGACTGTTTGCAATGCATAATAACTGTGATTCCTGCAAATGTTCAAAGTGTACTATTGTTATTATTATTGTTACTGTGTGACTATTATGTATATGTAGTTAATTCCATGTATGTGGTTTGATTATACATGTTTCTAATTAGAATTTAACTAAAATGTTTCGAAGGTATCTAATATGTGACTGTTTGTAATGCATAATAACTGTATGTATGTACTTATTTGCATATTTGGCTTGAGTAATATATCTCATTAAAAACAGCGACTACATGCAGTATGCAGTCCTTGTCAACTTGTCAATTATTTATGTATGAAAGCCCTTTTTTTTTTTTTTTTTTGCTCTTCACTTTGTCCCTCCCTGTCCAATCGGAAATCTGGCAACCCTGAGTCTGCATGACAGTAAGCACTAGGCCACCAATGTTCCCACGGTGAAATGTATGGTAATGTACAGCCATATACCTTAAGGCGGCTTGCTACCGATATCCCTCACATGTTATAACAGCCTAGGTTATATATGGTGCATACCCCTCTACTATAGACTGACCTACAGGGGCATATAACACTGTTACATACACTGACCTCTGGACTGCAGAAGGGCACACATGTTTTGTGCACCTGAAGCCCTCATATATATGGACCCTACCCCACAATATGTGTGGGGGCCAAAACAGCACTGGAATGATGGCAGGAATGGCAACATGACATAATCACAGGTCACTACATAACAACCCCTGACTGAATGTCATATGGACAAAGCCTGGTATATAGGCAGAGGACAGAGGCTGGAACCAGGCCCATATGTGAAATAGTGTTGTCATACACTGAGAAAGTCACTGGTGTTACAGGATAGTCTGCAACATACCCTTAGTCAGGAATATGAAGTCAGAATCACAAATGGATGTAGCCATGTACTGATAGCACTCAACACACACAATGCCAGTGATATATCTGACACAAGACCTGTGTGGTGGACAGACAAAACATAACAGGCAAACCTCTGGCCAGCATGTGGATAGGCCCACAGTTGAGAGCTATGCAGACAGACTGCATTCCATGTTAAACTAGTATGTACACACAAACCCTGACTGATGAGGTGTAAGCCATCATAGTGTGTGTTGTGTAATGCAAAAATGTATATTAGTGTGGCCAATAGCTGGTGGTGGAAGTAATGCCATTATGATGGACACGTGGGTTCCAGAGCCCACCACTTGCAGGACAGTCAAGTTAACGTGTAATGTAGCATGCAGAAATGCCATAGGTGTGTAATAGGCTTAACTGCAATCTGTCCCTATATACCCCCCCAGTGTTAGGCTGTGTCCACATGTGGCACCTATCTGTGCTGTAGTAAGGCAGAACAGTGCAGCTGTGCAGGAAGGAGAGTTTGAGAGTGTGGACCTGATGTCTGCATGCACCCCATATATATATATATATATATATATATATATATATATATATATATATATATATATATATATATATATATATATATATATATATATATATATACATATATGTATGTCTACAGATATACAGACGCCTATATGTATTTATGTATGTACATATATATATATATATATATATATATATATATATATATATATATATATATATGTGTGTGTGTGTGTGTGTGTGTGTGTGTGTGTGTGTGTGTGTGTGTGTATGTCTACATATATACAAACACACGCACACATATGTATATAAATATGTGTCCCCAAGGTTTGCATCACAGTGCTGCATGCTATGTGTGAGGGAACATCACACATATCAGTACACACGCATATACATGCACAGCAGTAAGTGTGTGCAACATGGATGGTTATGTCACATGTCAATCCCATGTTGGGAACACAATGACCTTGTCTGTGAAGGTGGGATTGGGAATTTGGGGAAGGATAGCATGTGTATTTGTAGAGGTGGGTTGGGTTGGAAGATAGAGAAGACAGCCTGCAGGGCCAGTATATGACACATGTGGTGGGTAAACACCCTGGATGGGGTGTGTCATCTGCAATGTGGAAGCCCCATGAGCCCCCATATAGAAACAGTGGGGACAAGGCCCCACCCATGGCCAGTCACAACATCAGCTTCACGGCCCTGAAGGTGCCTGGGCTGGAGGCTGAGCAAGTGGAGCATGTGGTCCCTGTGAGTGTGTACTGAGGGCCTCAAGGTCTGTAGCACATCCCCCAAGTCTCTTTGGAGCTCCCTATGCACCATACTCTGGACCTGACCAAGGATGACAGGATCATGTCTGTGTGTGCTCCTGGGGGAGTGCCATCCCCTGAGGTTGTTCCACCTGAATGTAGTGCAGGACCAGTAGATGAGGAGGCCCCAGGGTGGGTCCCACATGTGATGTGGCCTGGTAACATGGCCAGATGAGGTGGAAGAGGTGGTTCTGCTGGCACCTGTTCCCTAAACATGCTATTGTGTCACTGTTATAGAACCTATGTGGGTAGTAATAGTCCACACATTCCCGGATCATGTCCAACAGCATGCATAGATATCCCCAATAACACAAAACAACAGCTGTGCAGCAATCACATAGCAAACAGACCAACTGCATATATGGAACCACAGTGGGCCTTACAATGGCATGCAGGTGACATTGTCTGTAACAGGCCAGCAAGGATAATGTCCCCACAGGTAACATGGCTACAAACACGTGGCACAAAGTGTGGTACAATATGATATATGTCTCAATGGTAGGTATTCTGTAGACATACCTATTGAGTTGTGTGATCAGATTGTTGTTGCAGATATGGTGGGGGGGGAGACAGAGATGTGTATTAAGAACTATGATAACCTTGCTGTATGGGTTGCTCAGACCTGTTTCCATCTTTATGTCTTTCAGGCAAGATGTCTCGTGAGAGGCTTCCTGTTTATACAGCGGATGAGAATGAGGCAACATAACACACCTGGTGCAGCTCTACCAGTTGTTGTTTGGCTGAACAGCTCATGAGCAGCAGGAGCAGACCGGCCTGTGGAATGATCTTGTCCACATGGTAAATGATGTTGGCGTGCATAACCACAGTTATGAGCAGGTCCGGCATCATTGCACAGACCTACTTCGCAATGCCCATCAGCATGCTGCTGCAGTCAGAGGGGATCAGCTTGCAATGGGGGGTTCATGCCATCCATCCCCCTGACACATGTTGAGGAGCTCCTTGCCAGCCTCGGGGCACTTGCCCGCCTGCACACACAACACCTGGCTGAGAACATAGTGAAGGTGGATACTACCCACACAACGACAGAGGAGCATACAGATAAGGAGGTAAGGCCACAGGGCACATCAATAGACCACTGTTGCCATCTGTATCTGTACAGTTAGATCATGCATATGTGAGATGACATATATATATATATATATATATATAGAGAGAGAGAGAGAGAGAGAGAGAGAGAGAGAGTCTGTTGCTGCATAGTAGTAGTAATAAGCAAATGTGCATAAGCTGTAGTATTGTGGGCTTGTACTGTTGTTGTATTGTAATGCTGCACGCACCCTGTACCAATGCCACAGCTGTGGCTACTGACATCACATCTCTCACACACTTATGTAGGCCCCTCTGGTATACCTTCAAGGCAGCAGCCTGTAGCTGGAGAGTGGTGCTTGTTCTGGTTTGCCAGTACACTGGTCATGTTATGGCTATGGTATATGCCATGCACACATTTAACACACCTACCCATAGTGCATGCCATACATGTGTACGTATTGTTGCTGTTAACTGCACTGCATCGCAGTGGTCACCATGATGGTGTATCTGAAGGGTATGTCAGACTCCTGCAATATAACTAACATCCTGTCATTGCAAAATGTGTGCACAGAGATGAACATAATGGTGGGACAAATTGTCTACAGTAGGGACATGTGTGAAACATCACCCTTATACAGTGCTACAACAGTGTATATACCAGTATTACAATGGCAACTGTTACTGATCTACACTACGTCATATCTCAATACTGCGTTCCACAACCCTTACAACCTGCAAAGTGGTCCTAACATGAGCAATGAGTGTGTAATATGGAATCGTATGTTAGGACAGCAAATATGGGGAATACATACCTTCACAAACACTGGAAGCATATGTGTGCACACACTCCAGATAAAATATAGAGAAAGCAGCTGGTGAGGTACTGACTGCATGCATTTGTCAAGGAAATGCACCTTCCAGCAAGTACATGTCCCCAATGCCATATCAAGAATTGGTCTGCTCTCCAAGACATTTGGCCATCAAATGCGCACACTTACCTGCAACAGAGGCAGCCATGGCTTGTACACTTCTTACATGCCATGGTGTGGGCCCCACACCCAACAGGTAGCACCCATGAGTTGGACATATATCCATACCTCACCATTGCAAAAACCATGGCAAACAGTGCAGACAGTCATGTATGTGGTGAGGATGTATGGGGCAGAAATAATGTAGGAAATAAACAGATGGCCATCCAAGACAGATGATGCCACATGTAGCAAACCGGTCATGCAGGCTGCCTAGTAACATGCCACAACACTGAGGGGGGGTTGCAGAAATGTCTAGCAAGTACTGGCTGTGAAGTACTCATGTCAGCAATTGCCTGGACTCTGCAAGTGTGGCCTATAGGTTAGGATATTCAGATGTGACAGTTGTACCACAGGAAACATCAGCCAGGCCTTTCTACAGGTAGTGTATGCATAACAGAAGAGGTCCCCAAAAGGCATGCGTTGCAATGTATGGTACTAAGACCACATTGGAAGCCTACAGACAGTATCATGTACAATACATGTGCAGCACAACCAACACCTCACCCCACCTCAGGCCCACCATCCCCATCTGTACTGTGCCAGTGCCAGTGTACACCTGTATGTTTGCCATTTGTTAGCTGGGACTAGGCTATTACACATGGTGTTCAGTGTTTTGGACACTGCAAACTGACACATGTGTAGGCCATAGTTGTCAAGCATTTGCAAAAAGGCTGAAGGTGGGAGGGGGTGTCATCATGACACAACAGTGCACTGCAGCAGGGAACCAAAGGATTCTATGAATGGCTGTATCTGCATACAGTCAGGGTTAGGAACTATGGCAGACATAACCCTGACTCCACAGCAATAGTGACGGCAGTATGTGAACTGCAAGGGATGTGCACATGAGTTGACGTTGCAATCATGCAGAGTTGGGGGACATGTAGGGCAGACTGACCATATATTGGCAAATGCAGACGGCCCATGTTAGTATACCCCTGCCAGGAATATTGACTGCTGTAGTACACATAACAGTAGGTGCAACAGACCATCATGATAAGGGCATGCACACATATGCACCCATGAAGTGAATGCATCTCAGTCAGCAGCAGCACAACTAACACATTTGTTTGACACTGCATTTGATTGTACCGGACACATGTCACATATCAGTTAACATATGCAGTAATGTGGTCCCATGGCATATCAAGGAAGAGGGTGTCATATCAATAAGGGTTTGTACAGTCCCCATAGCCACAGTAAGGTTTGACTGTTGTTAGTGTAATTGTAATGTATTGGCCATACATGCACCTCTGATGATTACATCTGTAAATCAGACAGCAGGCATTCACAAATGACATCTGTCCACATATCATCCCAGGTATGTGTCAGACAAACACATACGGGCTGTGTGCAGCAGAGCAGACATAGCTGACACAGTAATACACATTCAGCAATGGTGTGCACACCTGTGAGGTATGGTGCACAGTATATGTCAGGGTGCTAAACAGGTGTACAGCAATACTGTGTACATAGATGCAGTATTTTCCACAGCCCATGCACCACACACATGTATGCTATTGCTGCAGGGATTGACTATATCTGCACTGCATGTTGTTGAGTACCATATGTTATGCATGTTGACAGATGGGTAATGGGAGGTCTGTGTGTAATATCTTCATGCAACCTCACCTGTAAGTGTGTGTGTGGGGGGTGGGGGGTTATTTTGTCTGTAAGTGCAATCTGGTGGAGTGGTGGGGGTTGATGCATGTAGGATGTGTGTGTGTGTGTGTGTGTGTGTGTGTGTGTGTGTGTGTGTGTGTGTGTGTGTGTGTGTGTGTGTCCATGTATGCACATGTGCAAATGTGGGGTTGTTCATACGTCTCAACTTCCCTTTGGAATTGTGCAGTACTTGGACATGGACTGATACATGAGACACCAGGAATACTTGCCTGATATGTAATCTCAGGATGGCTGATAGTATAATAAGGTCTGTAGCATGGAACATGCGTTGGGAGGGAAACTAGACACCAGGTATACTGTTAAAACTGCAATCAGCAGAAAGGTGAAAGAATACCCACATATGCAGCACTACAGATGCATTGGGGAATTACTAAACAACACCAGTGAGTGTATCCAAATATTACTGTTGTCCACATAATAAGTTAATAGAGCAACAGATCTTGCATCTACTGAGCAATAATTATGTATGACACTCCAGTGTGTGACATTATTGAGTGACTGTAGTAGCCCCCAACTTATGGGGGCCATGTTCATGATGTCTGGACAAACCCAGGGTGAACACTGGATGACTGCCGGGAGTCCTTGTAAAACTGACTCCAATCAAGTCAAAGAGGTAATGGAGTATCAGGTCATGTTTTGTGGTCATGTGTCTAGGCAAGTAGAAGAATGATTCCAAGTGTGATGCAGGATAGGGAACTTATACATTTGGGACAGTCTGTAAGCTCAGGGACAGGTATGTATTATGGTGGAATGTCAGGGTGTGTGTGCGTGTGTGTGTGTGTGTGTGTGTGTGTGTGTGTGTGTGTGTGTGTGTGTGTGTGTGTGTGTGTGTGTGTGTGTGTGTGTGTGTGTGTGTGTGTGTGTGTGTGTGTGTGTGTGTGTGTGTATATATATATATATATGTGTGTGTGTGTGTGTGTGTGTGTGTGTGTGTGTGTGTGTGTGTGTGTGTGTGTGTGTGTGTATATGTGTGTACTGTTAAGCAATGATGTACATGTCTTAAAGTGTGTTTCTTATTTTCCCCTCACAGGTGGCGAGGTGTGTCAGGGTTCTTCCTGCATGCAATCTGATGTTGGTGTCCATACAGACACTGAAAATGATGATAGGTGTATTGAGTCACAGGTGGGGTTGTCAGAGGCCAAAACTGTGCCATCATTTGACATCCCTTGTTATCCACCCCATCCCTGCACATAGTCACAGTGCCTTTAGATACCGCATCAAAAGTGGTCATGGCAGAGGGACATTTGGTGGTCGGTGGCAGTGCACAGGACAGTGTGGTATCTATGGTTCCTGTGTCTGGACACAGCAGCCATAGCTGGATGCCCAGCCGGATACCACATAGGCAGATGTACAGGGGTACCCATGGGAGGGCCGCTGGTCATCATGCCCCTGGCAGAAGTGCCACATCTGGTACCACCAGATACATGTTTCAGGCTATCATGTAGGTGCAGGCACATATGAAACGGTACACCAGACAGGGTCTGAGGCTGCAGAGAGCTGCTTTTTCAGCTCTAAGTGACAACATCCATGATCTTGCAGGTACCATCCATTATTATACAGAGGTCATGGATAGACATGGGGTGAGATGGTGGGCCTCCTCAACCATGGATTGTCCATGTTAGAGCATGTGGTGGGAATGGTGTGATGGCCACATGGACATAGGTTAGCAACCCCAACATCTGGAGGTTAATGTGGATGTGCAAGGACACTAAGCCACTTCTGTAGTGGCAGTACCAGCTCCAGTACTGCAGGGTGGGCACTGTCCACTCCACACCACAGCAGGCCACATGCACATGGCCCTGGCCAGTCCCAGGAGAGACATGATTCCAGTGGACATATGTCATCATCAGGGGAGAGTAGCACATCAGGGCTTGTCATGGATGTGCCCGTGGAACCCCTGACAGGCACAGTTCTTGTGTCCATGGCCAGAGGCAGTGAAATGCACACCCTGCCAGGTATGGTCTGCAGCTGTCCAATAAAAACCTGTATAAGGAAGCCACATGGCAGAACTGTGTGCATGCATACCCACACACAATACAAACACACCTAGGGCAACCCCATACCTACACACACCACATCACCTCGGCCATATCAGTAATTAAAACCCTCACTCACACACATGGTGTCAAATGTATGGCCCAGCCTAGGTCTTTGGCAAACCAACAACACACCCTGTGCATATGATGATACCTGTGCCACATTCCTGTCATCCATAACATCAATGCAGGGACAGGCTAATGTGGTTCTGATGCACATGGTGACTGTACTACAGTGTACCAATGTACTGCTGTGTAACATGTTGTCAGCAGTAATGTTTAATGCTTACATGTCAGGTAGTGTAGCTGTCCAGCCATAATCCATTATAGCTGTTAGTAACACTGAGTGATTGTGGTCTCCATAATGTTATCCATTTATGTTTTAGGTATCCATGTGTCACCAGGAGGATGGTCTGCTGTCATATCTCACAAGGGGCATGGCACTGTGGTGACACCACGGCTGTGTCATATCCTGGGTACAGTTGAACATGTCACAGGTCTGTATAACATTTACTGCCCGTGCCAAATGGCCGATAGGTCTGGGGGTGGTGTATACAGGTGAGTGCATGGAGGCTGCTGTTATCAGCCCTTCTACGGTGGACAATGGTAGTTGTACTGAGTGGTACACACCACATGTTTGTGTTTAACACACACAGAGGCATAGGTGCTGATGCACTACACAGAGAATACTGTACACATGGATGTATGTACCTGTGCAAGGAACCCATCATAGCCTATGTAATTCCACCAAGCCAGACTATGCAGAACAACACATTGTGGAATAAGCAGTCTGCTAGTTTGAGGTCATTTACGATAGTACCGGCTGGGTATATGTCACTTTCCCCAACGTAGTGCAATCCTCAACATGGTAAACATATGTGTTCTGGTGTGGGTGGCACACCCCTACCCTTTGCAGGGTGAGAGGTGCTGTAGAACCACAAATAGTGTGATAGACAAATACATAACCTGTTAACATGAACTGTACAGTATTACAGCCAGCTACAAGGGGAATACACTCAATAGTAACCACAGTGATTTTGGCTGTGTCCACAACAGCCACACCCAGCTATATATACCAACCCCAGTATTGCTGCACACCTATACAGTTGAGAAGAGGCCATTTACACAGCTAACAGTAGTTGTGATGGAATGTATGTCCACAGGATGATACTTGTGACATGTTAGCATATGCAGCGCAGTTCTTGGAAAGATGACTCCCTGGGACATGTATATTCTGCAACCTGAAGTAGATCCCTCCACACTCTTATAGGTTCATAGGTTCATAGGTAAGTACTAGGCTATCTGCCCGAGGGAATCTATAAACCTATCCAGAATGTGTTGGCTTTCGCCTCCCCCTTAGATTAGTTCTCTGTGCCTCGGTCCAGCAGAGCCATTAGTTCCCTGTGCCTCTGTCCAGCAGAGGCACTGCAGTGATCCCCAGGGTAAATTTTCTGTTTCCCATCCACTCGGCAAGGTTTCTCTTGAAGAGTGTTAGTGAGGGGCTCTGCCTAATGTAGATTGGAATCCTGTTCCAAAGTATGGGGAGTCTCTGGGACAGGAATTTATCCCTCCAGCACGTCCTATTTATCATTGTGGTGAGGTTTAGATCCCTAGAGCATGTGGCACTTGGGGATTTGTTTTTTTTTAGGTGGAGCATGTCCATCAATTCTGGGTTGGACATGGCCTTGTATGTCAGGCAGAGATCACCTCTGAGTAAGCGGTATGCAACTGAGTACAGTTGGAGTTTCTTCAGTTGGGCTGCATAGGGCATATGTTTGATGCCAGAAATCCTATTGGTGAGGTATTTCTGTGGTCTTTCCAGCTGTTGCAGGTGCCTTGTAAGGTACATCCCAAATGGGGCATTGTACTCTATGAGGGGTTTGATGAGTGATGAGTAGAGGGGCACAATAACCTCTTTTGTTCTAGATGCGAACCCTTTTGTGATTAGGTGGGCCACATAGAAGGATTTTCTAACCACCTTGGCAATATGATTATCAAAGGAGAGATTACTATCTACTTGGGTCCCCAGATCCCTTATTACATTTTCTGTATTTAGGGGACTACCATGTATGTGGTAGTTCATGGGTACTTTGTTTTTTCCAAAGGGAGTGACTATGCACTTTTTGGCATTTAGCTTGAGGCCATGATTTTGTCACCAGGTATCCATCTCAGTGAAATCCTTCTGGCGGATGTCTGTATCAGCTGGAGAGTCAATTATGGCCCCCAGTTTGCGGTCGTCTGCGAATTTCATCAGCCATAGTCCTCCTGTGCTTGCCCGTACATCTGAGAAGTATATACCGAACAGGAGGGGTCCCAGGACTGAGCCCTGGGGGACGCCACTTGTAACTGGTTTAGAGTCGGACCTAGAGCTTGCAACTCTCATGGTGTGTATTCCATCTGTGAGCCAATTGGCAACCCATCTCTTGATGTAGGGGTTTATGTTCAGGCTGGTGAGCTTGTCCATAATACCAGAATGGGGAATGGTGTTGAAAGCCTTTGTGAGCTCTAGGTAGGCTGTATGGACCTCTTTTCCCTCATGTAAAGCCTTAGTAACTGTCTCAAAAATGTCCACCAGGTTTAGGAGGCATAATCTGCCCTTAACAAAGCCAAACTGAGTAAGGTCCATTGTTTGAAGGTTCCCAATGTCTCTGTTAATGAATTCCATGATGATGTGCTCCATAGCCTTGCAGACCAGGCTAGTCAGGCTTATAGGGCAATAGTTCCCGGGGTCCGTTGTGGCTCCACCTTTGTGGAGTGGGATAACTGTTGCTGTGCACCACTCTATGGGTATGTAGCCTGTAGAGAGACTGAATTTGAACAGTGTGCTTAAGTGAGGGGTTAGTTCATTTTGGAGCTCATGTAAGACACAGCCTGGGACACTGGCTGGTCCCATTGAAGCTGTATTTTTGGCTTTGGATAGGGCTGTTTTAACCTGTGTGTCAGTGATTGTCAGGGCACTACATTCTTCTGGTATGGTTATGGGCTCTTTAGGGGGCGAGGGGGGGTGAAGTTTGCACTAAACCTGTCTGCCAGAATGTTGGTTATCTTTGGAGTCCTTGGCAATTTTTCTTTTGAAGCTAGCCTTGGATGATTTTATGAGGGATCATAGTTTCTTGCTGATACTAATGAGGGATGTCTTTCCTTCTTGGGGTTTTACTCTTTTCTGCACTAGTTTCCTCCTTTTATTGTATAGCTTGTTTAAGGCAGGGGTCCACCAGACTGGTTTCCTTTTCTTGGAGGAGTGAGTCTTGGTTTTGCTTAGGATAGCACGATCCATGCATTCTTGCAGTTGCTCATAGAGTGCCTTTGTAAGGGATTCAGCAGCTTGGACAGCATTGTCCTTTAGCATGGGTGGTGTGAACTGTTCCACCTCGGTCTTAAGTATGTGAAGTTTTCTTTTGAAATGTTTTTCATGGTGGTTTCCTTGATTGGGGGTGGGGGCGGAATGTGGATATCCAGAGTGATTAGTCTATGGTCTGATCTAACCAGTGAGGGTTTGACCTCCGGTGTAGAACATCGGTCGTCCATGTTGGTGATGACCAGGTTCAATATGTTGTCACCTCTGGTGGGGTTGTTGACCAGTTGATCCAGGGCATTCGAGTTTATAAATTCTAGGAAGCATTGGGAAAGGGAGTTCATACTTGAGTAGTTCTCCCAGTTAATGTTTGGGTAATTGAAATCACCCAATATTAGGGCATTTGGTAGGCCCTTCATATTTTCCAGTGTCTCCAGAAACACAGAATGGGGGTCCTGGGTCATGGTGGGTGATCTGTAGCAAGCTACAATTTGAATTGCAGTTTTGCCCATTGTTAGTTGCAGATGGATGATCTCTGAGGCATTGTGCTGTGCCACTAACCTGGAGGTGTGGGTATCCTTGATGAATATGGATACACCCCCACCTTTTGTGTTTTGGTCCAGGTTCTGTGACCAAAAAGTATGGTATGTGTTATAACCTGGTAGTGCTGGGGTGTTCTCTGGAGCCTTAAACCGGTGGCAACACTGAGACTAGACCCCTACCTAGGTATGCAGTGCTACTGATGTGTGTGTCTTCAATTGCACACACCACACAGCTTTTAGGATGAGGTGTGTTCCAGGTAACATGTTACATTCAGAACATCCCCAGGCATGTACAGTATGGTAATGGGGGATGTAATGGTTGTATATGGACAATACATAGTGTGACATACCATCATATACACATTGCCAAACACAAAACAGTCAGACACACATCCTAGAGACCTTTGCCTATCAGTGCTAACTTCCTTGTCATTGTGTCCAATGTCTTACAGGTAGGTTGCACACAGCACAAGCATAACTGGGCTGGATAGTGTTATCAGTTACCTGTATGGTTGATAGTGACAGTGGTCACCATACAGTGGTACATGGGACATGTACCAGAGGTACCATGGTGTAATGACAGTATACCCAGCACCCACACCCCATTGTGGATATTTTACGCACTGGAACCCATGATGACATTCTGACATACTCACCATCACACATTGACCAGGACTGCAATAGTTTCATAGTTTCATAGTATAGTACTAGGCTATCTGCCCTGGGGCATTTGTAAGCCCAGCCATAGTGATGTGGCTTTTGCCACCCCATGAAATGGTACAAAAAATGTACAGAATAAATTTAGAATACTGTGCCTCTGTCTAGTAGTGACACAATGAAGGTCCCCTTATATAATAGAATTAGTTTACTGTGCCCCTGTCTAGCAGTGACACAGATGTGACCCCTGGGTAAACTTATGATCTCCCATCCACTCATCAAGATTTCTCTTGAAGAGAGTCAGTGAGGGGCTCTGCCTAATATGAACTGGGATCTTGTTCCAAAGCATGGGAAGCCTCTGGGTTATGAATCTATCCCTCCAGCATGTCCTATTCATACTTGTGCCGAGGTTTAAGTCTTTAGCTCTTGTGGTCCTGATGGACTTGGTTTTTTTGAGGTGGAGCATGTCCATCAGATCCTGATTGGACATGGCCTTGTACATCAGGCAGAGATCACCTCTGAGCAGGCGGTATGCTACTGAATAGAGCTGAAGTTTCTTTAGTCTGGCAGAATAAGACATATGTTGGAGACCCTTGATCCTCTTGGTGAGGTACTTTTGTGGTCTCTCCAGTTGTTGCAAATGTCGGGTGAGGTACATACCAAATGGGGCATTGTACTCAATCATGGGTCTGATGAGGGAGGAATATAGGGGTTCAATGACATCCTTGGATCTGGATGTGAATCCCTTCATGATGAGGTGTGCAAGGTAGAATGTTTTTCTAACCACTTTGGCAACGTGGGTATCAAATGAGAGGTCACTGTCGACTTGGGTCCCTAGGTCTCTGATTATTTTTTCCTTACTCAGTGGGTTGCTGTCTATGTGATAATTTGTGGGTACTTTGTTTCTCCCAAAGGGGATGACTATACATTTTTTGGCAGTTAGTTTGAGGCCGTGACTCCGGCACCAGTTGTCCATTTCCGTGAGGCCTTTTTGTAGTATGTGTGTGTCTGCTGGTGTATCGACTATGGTGCCTAGTTTGCAGTCATCTGCAAACTTTGTCAGCCACAGCCCTCCCATGTTTGCTTTAACATCTGAGAAATAAATGCCGAACAAGAGGGGTCCCAGGACAGATCCCTGTGGGACACCACTTGTGACTGGCTTTGAGTCTGACATTGCTCCAGCGATTTTAACTTTATGGGTTCTGTCCTTTAGCCAGTTTGCAACCCATCTAGTGACATAAGGGTTTACTTTTAAGCTGTTGAGCTTATCTATGATGCCTGAGTGGGGTATTGTGTCGAAGGCCTTAGCCAAGTCCAGGTATGCTGTATGGACTGCTTTGCCCTCGTCAATGGCTCTAGTGACTGTTTTGAAAAAGTCAACCAGGTTTAAATGGCAGAATCTGCCCTTTACAAAGCTGAACTGGGTGGGGTCAAGTTTCTGTAGGTCCCCTATGTCTCTGTTTATGAGTTCCATAATGATTCTTTCCATAGCTTTGCAGACCAGGCTGGTTAAGCTTATGGGGCGGTAGTTTCCAGGGTCTGTAGAGGCACCCCCCTTGTGGAGTGGGACCGCTGTTGCTGTACGCCAGTGTACAGGTACATATCCCGAAGTAAGGCTAAGGTTGAATAGCATTTTTATGTGTGGGTTTAGCTCCTCTTGGAGTTCACGTAACACACAACCCGGGATACCATCAGGTCCCATTGATGCTGTGTTTTTGCTTTGTTTAGGGCGGTTCTCACTTGGACATCTGAGATGACAGGGAGATTACATTCAGCTGGGATAAGTATTTCTTCTTTTGGGGGTGAAGGAGGAGAATTTGCACTGAACCTGTCAGCCAGAATGTTGGCAATATCTGTGGGTTCAGTGTATATTTTATTGTTGTGATCCAACTCTGAGCATATCTGAGGGTTTCCGCCCAGGTTTCTAACATAGCTGAAGAAGGCTTTGTGGTTATCTTTAGTGTCCTTAGCGATTTTTCTCTCAAAGTTGGCCTTGGATGTTTTATGAGAGCGTAGTTTTCTGCTAATGTTGATCAGAGATGTCTTCCCTTCATGGGATTTTGCTCTGACGTGCAGTAGCTTCCTTCTTTGTTATACAATTTGTTTATGGCTGAGGTCCACCAGACAGGACGCTTACCTTTGGTGGAGAGGGACTTGGATTTGTTTGGGATTGCATGATCCATGCATTCTTGGAGATGTCCATAGAAAGCATTTGTGAAGGATTCTGCATTGTGGGATGTGGTATCCACTGGCACAGTGGGCTTAAAGGATAACATCTCAGTCTTAAGAAGAATGAAGTCTGCTTTTGAGAAGTTTTTCACTGTGATCTCTTGTGCTGGGGGTGGAGGTGGGATATGTATATCCAGGGTGATTAGTTTGTGGTCAGATCTCACTAGTGAGGGGTTTACTTCCGTGTGGAGCATTTTGTCCCCATGTTTGTGATGATCAGGTCTAGTATATTATCTCCCCTAGTGGGACAGGTGACTAATTGTTCCAGTGCATTTGAATTTATGAATTCCAGGAACCTTTGGGCTAGGGTATTAGGGCTAGAATAATGTACCCAATCTATGTGGCTGAGTGGAGTTCTTGAGATTGGGAGGGTGGTCTGTAACATGCTACCAGTTGTATAGCAGTTTTGCCTATGGTTAGTTGCACCTGTATGGTCTCTGATGCTTTATGTGTTGCTACTAACCTGGAGGTGTGGGTGTCCTTGATGAATATGGACACTCCCGCTCCCTTTGTGGTTCGGCCCAGGTTTTGGGGCCGAAAAGCATGATACAAGGTATAGCCTGGTAGTGCTGGGGTGCTCTCAGGAGCCTTGAACCAGGTTTCAGTTACTGCACAGACGTCGATGTTCTCCATGCTGAGGAGTGCATCAAGTGCCTGCATCTTGAGATTTAGACTTCTGGCATTGAGCAGCATTACCCTTAGTTTTTTTCCATTATTGTTTTCTAAGGAGGTGGGTTTGTCTTTTTAGCCTTGCCTAAAAAAGGCACTATGGGGGTGGCAAGAGCCTTAGCCAATATCCGGAAGCCCAGTGGTGACAGGTGTAAGCCATCCCTTGCGAAGCAGCATGGCTTGTCCATCAAGGTTCTGTGACCAAAAAGTATGGTATGTGTTATAACCCGGTAGTGCTGGGGTGCTCTCTGGATACAACCCCTTGTCCATCCCAAGAGTGCTAATACAGGGATATGCATCTAATGCCATGCCACAAGCATAGCAGGGTGATGGATTGTCATGCCTCTCTTATGGGCAGCAGCATTACTATCCCTAATACTGTGCAGCAATGTGTATTGTAATAGGAGTATGTGGCCTCGGAATGCTGTAGCCTACATATATACACACATGCACACATACACACACTTGCCAGAACTCAGTAGGTATCCCATGCCCATCAACCCATTTGTACAACAGTGTTGTGCTGGTACTGCAAGGCCCAGGTATCCCTTAGGGAGAGGAGCATAACAAGGCACCTGTAATGTCTGGTACAGCAGCAGCCACATCTAACTATGGCAATTGGTGGTGCAGTGTGTGCGAAGGGCCTCAGGGTATTCCCAACTACAGGTCTACTAACACACAGACATTGATATTCTCAGTAATGCATACGTACACATTTGTCAGTACTGGGATGCATTGGAGCAGGTGTTCATAGGTGTGTATATGGCTATTGTCCATGGAGAAATGGGAAGTGTAGAGGATGTGTGTACAGTGATATCATGCCACCTGCCATGTGCCAGCAGGCCATCAATCTACAGACACCACTGTGGTGACCATCATGGTGAGAGTAACATGCATCAGCCAATCCTCTGGGTGCCTCCTGCAGAGGGCTGGTGAGGTGCCCCAGTTGACATGTATGCAACATGCATTACATAACATGGTTAGTGTCTGTCTTGGAGACCTGTACCCAAACATGTTCTGTTGACTGTGGTAGTGTAGTGGAGGTATCCATGGCATGGGGTGCGTACAGGGTGTTGAGTCCTATCTGTGCCATTTATAACACAGCTGGGCAGACATGTCAGTGTCAGTCAAGCATAGATTGCCTGTACGTATCCAAGATGAATACCTGACATCTACACATTTGTACAGGGACTGACAGACATCAGCTTGCCAACTAGGTATGCAGTAGGATGAATGTGCTGAGAGATAGAAGTCTGACACCGATAGTTATGCCATTGCTACATGATGGCAGCCCTCACTGACATGTGCTATACAGACAGTAGTCTATAGTTATTTTCCACATGTCAGATCATTATCTAGTAAGAAATATATAATGTGACACAGCTCACACACCAGGAACATGACAGTGAGGACTTCTGTGTTTCTGGAGACACTGGAAAATATGAAGGGCCTACCAAATGCCCTAATATTGGGTGATTTCAAGTACTCCAAGGGTGTTAGGTAGAAGGTTAGAGAGTTTGTTCTGCCAGAGGACAGCCTGCTGTCAACCATTCAGGTAGGACTGAAACCATTGGAGGGCTCCATTATCTAGACAGAATGTTTGCAGGGTTTGGATTAAAAGTTGGTGATCAACCATATTGAATGCCTTGGAAAGATCCAAAAAGAGGGCTGAGGATATATAATTATTGTTGCGATTATGGTTTATGGTGTTAGTAAAGGCTAGGAGGGCTGAAGTAGTGCTGTGATGAGGACGGAAGCCATGCTGAGTGTCTGCCATAAGGCAATTTTAGATTAGGTGGTGCATGAGTTGTCTATGAATACATTTTTCCATAATCTTTGCAAGTGGAGAGAGTATAGCTATTGGCCTATAATTGGAGAATTCAGTAGAGCTGCCTCCTTTGTGAAGTGGGATTACATAGGATATTTTCCAGATGGTGGGAATTTTAGCTTCTACTATGGTTCGATTGATTAGTATTGAGATGGGGTAAGCAATAGCATCAGCTGATTTTTGTAGGTACTCGGCAGGGAGTTGATCAGCAGAAAGTGTTGTGGGTTTTAATTTTTTGATCAAGGTATGGATAAGTGAAATGATGACTGGTTGGAAGCTGAATGCAAGTAGGTTTCTAGGGGTGCTACTTTCAGTACCAGGGGAGCTAGGAGGTAGTTGGCTAGCTAGGGCTTGAATTGTTTCAGTAAAGAATTGGTTAAAACTATCAGAAACATCTTCAGGTTGTTTTATCAATAGTAGCAGCAGGGAGTGGGGTTGAAGTTTGTCCAGGATGTAGTAGATTATTTAAACCTGCCCAAACCATCTGAGGGTTATTTTGATTTACTGTCTGTAAATTACAGTAGTATTGTTTTTTGTCTTGTAAAATTGATTTTTTGGTTTTGTTCCTGGATTGCCTGTATTTAATGTGATCTTGAGGGTCTTTAGAAGAATTCCATAAAGCCCATGCTTTGTTTCTAAGGGTAAGTTTGAGTTAAGACTCTATAGAAAGCCATGGTGCAGTTTTTGCCTTGGTTCTCTTTGAACGAACAGGTGCATGCAAATCAAGGATCTCAAGGAATTTGTTGTTAAAGTATTCTACTGCTTCCTCTAAGGGGAGGTGTTTTAGAATAGACCAATTACATGAGTTTAGTTCTTGATGGAATTTGGCAGGGTCAAAGTTTTTATTGTTTCTAACCTTTCTGAGTAAGGGTTGTTGGGAATTAATGGTTTTGTGCTTAATTACATATGTGAGAAGGTGATTGCTTAGGCCATTAAGGAGGGTACCAGAGGTGTACAGTTGGGGGTGACTGTTTATGAGTACCCAGTCAAGTATACTTTCTTTTTGGTTGGGTTTACCTATCCTGGTAGGGGTGGATATGATTTGTGTAAATGCATGCAGGTTGATATGGGTGGTTGGGGATTCTGAGGAACAGGTGCCCCAGTCTATGTTAAAGTCTCCAAGTAGTAGGGTTTCTTGGGGGTAGTGACATGATAGCCAGTGCAGGATATCTTCAAATGTAGATATATTGTTACCTGGGGGAATGTACATACAGATGATATTAATGCATTTATTTTTATTAAGTTGCAATTTAGTGGCAAGAATCTCTGAGTTATTAATCTGAGGAGCTTGTATTACATCTATGGTGACATTCAACTCAGATTTATAGAGTTCAGCTACCCCACCCCCCTTCCTCGAAGCACAACCCAGCCTGTGTATGTTGTACCCAGGTGGTAACACTTCATTGTCTTTAGTGTTAAGTTTTAACCAGGTTTCAGATAAACAGAGAATCTCAGTGGGGTGGACATCCAGAAGTGCATGCAATTCATGTACCTTGTTATTAATGCTTCTAATATTGAGATGACAGACTAGGAGAAAGTTAGTTGGCCTATTAATTGTGGTTTGTAGCTTATATTGCAAGTAGAGGGGGTATGTGTATCTGAAGTGAGTGGGCCAGGGTTGGGGTGAATATCACCACCAAGTATTAGGTTGAGTCTATACTTGGTGATGAACTTCAGGAATTTGTTTATTAGTTTGTGGTAGTGTTTGGATCTAGAGCTAATGTGCCTGGGGTTGAGATGTTGATAGACTGAACAAGATGTTGGATAGGATCTGGTACTGTAGGTATGGTTGAAGGTGGAAGGATTTACAGCTGGGGTGATAGTATTGCCTTTTGGGACCTGAAATCCCATGAGAAACTGGTTTTCATACAAGGTAAGGAGGTATGGTGTGAACAAGAGGGGTAGTAAAGAGGAGTATATCATTATCTGTGATTCAGCTAGTGAGATAAGGAACTGTTTTACCTGGTGATGCAACACCAGAAGATTGAGTGGTAAGGTAAAGGTACTGGAAGAGGGATCTGAAAATGCCAGATGAAAGCTAATAGGTGCTATTAAAATGTAGGTAGTAGAATGGGGGTGGGTGGAATTATCCCAGATGAAAGGAGATAGGATCTAGAAAGTGGGGGAGTGGCTATAGTACTATAAATTTAGAGGTACTGGGGGCAGGAGGAAATTGGGGGCAGGGATATATATATATATATATATATATATATATATATATATATATATATATATATATATATATATATATATACATATATGTTTACCATATGTCCAGAACATGAAGTAGAGTCATACCTCAGCACCAATAGTCCCAACCTCTTAGTGCAAGGGGATGTCATGTATGTATTTCAGGTATGTATGTAGACTGTTGCTACTGTAACAGGGGTTGTCTTAACAGACATGTTGTGTGTGGGAGGTCACATCTGCTATTGACATGTACACCATCAGTTACTGACAGACATCCTAAGGTCATCATAGTACAGTACCACTGATATCACAGTAATGATCCTGTGGACTACAGAATAGATATGACCAATATATGTGGACAGTCCGGCACACTCTGGTCAGTCCAGAGGTAAACATAGATCCACTTAGTGTGAGACATGTGGACCAAGCCTGACAATGTGGATGTACATGGGTATATCACGTAGATACTGGACTACATATGCCAACACAATTTATGCATTCACACACTCCTGTCTATCTTGACACATAATAACTGGTGGTGCAGAGGTCACATGCCACATACTATCCAGTAGTTAGTGACATATATCTGCACAGCATCCCATTGGTTTGTCAGAAACACACAACAGTTATGGTGGCCCAGCAGCAGTACATCTGGCAAATATCTGGACATAACGTCACACTGGGTAATTACACTAAGCTGCTAGGCATGTAACAAAGCTCTGTGCAAACTACAGGCAGACTGCCACAATACTGGCCTACATTTCTTATGGGGGGAATACACATGTACGTGAAAATATAGCAGGCTCTACAGGCATGTCACAGTACAGAGTAACAGACACCTGTGTGAAAGTGCATACCCACAACCAGTGTGAACACAGCCACAGCCACATATGGTATGCAAGTTTAATATTATACTATATGGACTGTCTGATCAACATCATCCTCATATGTGCCACTCATACACTAACCCTACATATACTGGGCCATGACACAGTGTGGTCCAATGCCTGTCTGTGATATGGGACACGTGTGTGTTTGGCCCTGCACACATGTGAGCTGATAGGGTACCATACACTGGAGCAGCATGTAACATCAGACAGAACAGGACCAAGAACAATGACATTTACCACATTCTGTACACAGGCCAAAGTATGTATTCGCAATACATATACTGTCAACAATCACCATAAGTACACAGACTCTACTACTGTACACACAACAACAGAATGCCCAGGTTATGTCCTCAAATATAATCCCTACTATACATAACATGTCTAGCAATCTGATATCTGACTGGCTTGTTATCAGGTATGATGTCAATAAATAATGGTGCACAGAACATATGCACCTCTTACTGCAGGACATATTTACAAAGGTTGACAGACTTGTGGCTGGAGGCACAAACACTGGGCCAATATCAGCATGTTGCTGTGATACCCTCATACATTTACTGTTGTAACAGGGTTTGTTGTGACATATGTCCTACGAGGGATATGAAGTCAGTAACTCTCATGGCTGTCATCATGTACTGACTGCAATCCTCAGACTATGCTTCTGCAGTTCTAAGATGGGTGATCTGTGAGTAACACAAGAAACATAAGATTCCAAACACTGGCCAGTCTGCAGATAACCCTACAGGTGGGAGTTTCCTCAAACACATAACACTGCCATGACAGGTATCAAATCATGTAGACCAGCCATATCCACACAAACCCTGTTAAACCAACATTACTCCAAATTCAGAAGAGCAACACTTACATTCTATAGTCATGTCTCGAACATCCCCTTCCTGTGTGTTGGCCTGTCTCCACAGTGTATGTTGTTAGAGGTATATCCCACTACCACCTGTGATGCTGTTTGCCAAACAGCGACATGAAGTCCTGCTCACAGTGAATGAAAAGAGCCAACATCCACATGATGTTCCTAGTTATAGGAGTGTGTTTCCATGCAATTGGCTATGGGAATGTTACCACAGCTGTTCAACATGCAATCAGCAAGTGGGGGACTGCAATTTGTGCAGAGGCCAACAGCAGATCATGAGCATCACTTACAAAACACAAGCTGCTGCCTAAGCAAAGCAGGTGTACTTCTCCACATCCACCAGAGAGGGAGTGAGAGAGACAGACAGAGACAAAGTAAGACATGGAGTGTGTGGAAGAGTAAAACCTAAGCATGTTTGTGTCACACACTTACTAGCACGGGGTTTCAAACCCTTGCCTGACTATGTATTGCTATCACATGTCTATGCAGTTATTGCATGCGCCACAGAGCTTACATGTTGGGGAGCTGTCCAAAGGTATATTCGATGGTGAGTGACATCTGCAACAGTGATAAAGGAGGGATAATGTTGGTGTAGTACACATGCCTGCTCACATGAACAGGTGTCAAGGTCGACACAGCCACACTCTCTCAGGGACACACACACATTATCACAGTTGGCAGGGTCAGGATTAGACTTCCTAACTAGCTAGTTGCCACAATACAGTAATATGCAGGTATCACATGCACCACAGGGCTTATCAGGATGATATATGGGCAAAGGGTATGCCAAGGTGCCTGACATCAGAAGGCATGCTTCAGTAGGCCAATGGGAGGTGTAGGGAGTGTGAATGGCATTCAAATCATTATACTGCACACACACACAGACACCGGTTTTCCAGTACTGACATGCATGGGTGCACTGATTCACAGGTGTGTAGTGGTTGACTGTGACAGAACGCTGTACAAGGCTAGGTAAAGGTTATATCTTGGCATCAGGCCACATAACAATGGTCTGCAGTGTGATTCATGGATGCATTGTCTGGATTGGCCCACACAGGTGGGTATTGTATTCACCATCCAGTCATTTGGGTTACTATTGTGGGTGGTCAGTGCTGTGCAATGCTTGCCATGTATGTGTTCTATATTCCATGACATGGATGGTGTATGGGATGTGCACACATCCCACATGCATGTTCTGGACATGTGGAAGTGTACCTGGGGTGTCTGGTGCATGCTGTATAGACAGATTGTTACCATCAGATGTGCCATTCCTGGCCTCATGTGGTGAGAACTGGCAATGGACACCAGGTTTCACCCTGCACCTACATTGACAGCATGATACAGGAATTCCCTGGTGTCAGTGACATCTGTCCATACAGGGTATGTATAAGGCATGGTATGTCCTTTGTGGGTTACATTTGCTGGCTCTACAGTTGTTGCAGGCATCCAGTGGGGAACATAGTGATGGAGCACTGTATGCAATGATTTTCCTATTGTAGGGATGGGGACAGGGTGCCATGCCTTCTGTAGCCCACTGCAATCACACCATGGTTACTATCTGTGGGCAATATGCAGGGAACTACCAACATAGGGGTTGTTGCCTAGCCAAGTCAGTTTGTGTATGAGACATGGGTGCAGAGTGTCATCTGGGTAATACAAAGGTTGCCTATATTGTTCGCCAAGCCATGATGTCACATGTATGGATATGGATCATCTACCCCAGCCTCTCTTGCTGTTTGATATCTGTTATCCTTGTAAGGTGGACATTGTGACATATAATAGGCCCGCCATATGAGACATTTGCAAAATCTGTTCTACAATGACTCCTGTTGTTACACACTTACAGCTACCTCCATCCACACAGGATACATATGACAAACACACACACACACACACACACACACACACACACACACACACACACACACACACACACACACACACAAACACCAAGTTTCACAGTAGCCATGTCTGGGATTATAACTCCTACCTAGCTAGGACATCATACTACAGCATTACACATTTATAGCATGCACCACAGAGATTACTGGGCTACTCCTTCCCCAAAGGTGTATTTTCAAAGTGAATGACATCAGCAGGCTTGCCAAAGTAGGGCAATGGAAGTTGTGACTGTGAATAGCCTCAAAAACATTGATCCCTACACAGACAAACACACAAACCTTTATACTTGCCATGTCTGGGATTAGAACTCCTACTTAATTAATACATCACACTACAGAATTACATGGTTATAGCATGCACCACAGAGATTACTGAGCTTGTCCTTCCCCAAAGGTGCACTTTAAAGTGAATGACATCAGCAGCCATGCCAAAGTAGGGCATTTGAAATTGTATTGATTGTGAATGGCCTCAAAAGCATTAATCCCTACACAGACAAACACACACACACACACACACACACACACACACACACACACACACACACACACACACACACGCACACACACACACACACACACACACACAGTTGCCATGTCTGGGATTAGAACTCCTACCTAACTAGGATATCACACTACAGCATTACACAGTTATAGGATGCACCACAGAGATTATTGGGCTACTACTTCCCCAAAGGTGTATTTCAAGGTGAAGACATCAGCAGGCTTGCCATAGTAGTGCAATGGGGAGTGCAATGTGTGTGCATGGGGTCTACTTTAATTAAACGAAAGCGGAATCTGTCGAATACGAATCCGTCAACACATAAACAGCGAAACCACGATAACGTCGAACACGCAAAACCGCAAAATTTAAACATCGAAACCACAATAGTTGGTCAACCCCACCACCTGTAACATACTACCTACACAAACATAACAACAAAAAACACATACATACACTAACCAAAACCCTACTACTAACCCTAAATTAAAGCACCAAACCCTACACTAAACACCACATACACAACTATCTATGCACTACCCTTAACCCCCTCCCTAACCCTAAGGTCCATAACTACCACACACTTACCCTACAGAACTATACCCACACAAAGTAAATATTCCACACGCATACACTTAACAAAACCCTACACTAAACCTTACATACATTATCTATGCACTTACCTTAACTTGCACCCTAACCCTAAGGTCTGTAACTATACTACAGATGGGCCAACTATGACAATTCAACATTTCCAATTTTGCTATTTAGTGCATTTGACATTTCCGCGATTCGCTGTTTACGTGTCGATGGATTCGTATTCGACAAATTCTGCTTTTGTTTAATTAAAGTAGACCCATGTGCATGGGCCATAACCCATTCATCTAGAGGCAGACACACACCACTCAGGCACACACAGGTTTATATTCCACAGGTACGTGTATACAACTGCTAGATGACTACTGACTTGTACAGGCATGTTGCACAGTTAGCACAAGCACCACAGACACTATAGTGCTGAGGGATACAAGAGGCAAATGTCAACCGTGATTGACATTTGCACATCATGTGGTTTTAGCCAATTGGATGTGTGCTGGGTGGGACAGACCTCATGATGGGAGGCTCTTTGTCACTGTCTGTCACTCTCTTCCACACATCTATGTATGTGTAATTTTGGCCTATTATAGTGTGTTGCCCTTGGATATATGTGTGTATTCCTATCCAATGTGTGTGTAAAGCATGACTGGTGTGTACTGAGGAGTGTGTGCACTAACATCTGCAACTGTCAGATATGTATAGTCCACTATTGTTGCCAGACATGGGCTTCATTTCTGTAAGTGTGTGAGCATGCCCAGTATGACCTTTCAGTATTTTGTTGTTTTGTTGTCTGACATGGCCTTCATTTCTCTAAGTGTGGGAGCATGCCCAGTATGACCTTCTGTATTGAATGTGTGAATCCATTCTAGGTAGATTGTACTCCAGTGCAAGCTTTTGTGTTCTACACCTACAGCTAGCAACTGGTGTCTGCTGGATATCTGTAGATTGGTTGACAATATGGGGTCAAAATGGGCAAAGGATAGTGGGTTACTGTAGGTAATTGTGTCTGTGCTGCTTCTGCTACATGGTCTTGGTGTTAGCAGAGATATTCAAACATATGTACTGTTTTACACTGTGATGTTTTATGTCATCAAGTGCTGTTAGGTATACATATTTGCTTGCAGTGATGTCCTGGGGAACACAGTGTGAATGCAGCTGTGTCCAGTATTGTGGTCTGCAGCCTACATATTCTTGCACAATCATGCCATTCTGGAAGGGAAGCTGCAGACACCTGCTGCTGGGTCTGTGTAAATGGTTCAGCACCTTGGTACAGTGGTGGCTGAGGATCCCGTGCTTGTACATCCATCAGCATGACAGTATTGCTACATCCTGCTGTGGCCATACCTCACAGCTGTACAGATTCATACAGGTTACCCAGAGGCAGAGGTCATAATTCTGGACATTACCCCTTCACATTGTGGTTTACGAGCAGGTTTGTAGCCACCCATTCCTGTGTTTGCAGGCAGGGATAGTATGTGCACATGGCTGAGTATCCTCTTCCAAACATTATGCAAACATTATCTGATATGTTCCCTATAGTTCTCATCTCATCCCAGCAGTAATTTGGTGTTGGTCCACAGTTTGTGCAGTAGGACATGGTGGATATGTTACTGGGATTTGTCCACATAGCCTTGCATTTGGGTTCTGAGGACTGTGTTATGTTATTTGGGAGTCCATGAGATAACATACATTGGCAGTACAGGTGAGACACAGGCCTTTGGCAGAGGACTGTGGGCCATTTGGTAGTGATGCAGGCCAGCTGAAGCAGGCCGTTGCATTGTGTCACTCCTACAGTCCCAGACTGCAATACACTATATTCCCCTGGGGTGACAGAGTAGGTGTGCAAGGTGTTAATGCCAATACTTTCTGTCATTATTGATCAAGTGGTATGGATGCTGGAAGGGTGCTGCTTACAGCTAGGGACACATCTGCATGGGACACCTGTTCTGCATGCTGCATTCTTTGGCTATTGCCATACAGAGGTGAGGGTCATATTGTACTCATTACCAACAGCAGGGATAAGACTGGAGATGTACCTGTGGGTGATGGTGGGGTGAGCTGTGTGCATGTGTGCTATGGACACTACCTGCATCTGACTCACAGATATGCATGGGGCATTCCACTTATGCTGGCTTGTGCAGGGACAGTAGCTTTTTCTCAATACTTCATACCTGTGACCTTTGTGGTCTGCCAGTATTTGACCAGATGACATCGGTATTCCCTACTACAAGCCCAACTAATATGCTGCTAACCTGTATGTACAATTCCAAGGGTGTATCCATTTGACAGTTACATATTATACACTGTCTGTCTGGGGTACTTCCCCCTGTGTACTGCTTGCATGTCTGGGCCCACGTTCATGCCATGTAGCTTTCAGATGGTGACACATATTACTTCCAAACATTTACTAGGACTTGCTGCTGCAATGTGTTTTGCTGGGAAGCATTGTTTTTGGCATTGCAGTTGTGAGAACTTGGCCCTGTCATCGGCAGTACTGGCCAATGGCCACCAGGACAAACCTCACCATGCATACATACTGACCGCTCTCACACAATATACAACACACACCGACCTAAGAGATGCAGCTCTGCATATTGTATACATGATACAATCTATCCTGCTACCTTGGCCAGCTCAGGTAATCTGTGCTCCACTGTTATTATACCTACAGATACATGTTACTACATTTCTACACAGGATTGGGGAGGGGGTACATGACACTTTGCACATTTGCTATGACTGCACTGGTATTTCAGGTGCACCATTTCATTCTGTATGCTGACCTATCATGCTGACTAGAGGCATATCAATGTACTACAGATCTTAGGTTTGATTGACCTATATTTCAGTTTCTGACTTCTTACCCTTCAGAACTAACACCCCACTACCTGACCTGTTCTAGTCTGTCTGTGTAGGTCTGGTGGGGGGCTGTTCTCCATAGCCATCAATCAGAGGCCTTAGCATAGCTTTTGTTTGTGTTTGTCTATGCCTGTCCTGCTGGCTGAGACTGTTGTTGGGTATGTGAGCCTCCCTGACTGGCATGTGTGTGTCCTATGAACACACATGTGGCCCACCAAATTTCCTGGACTGAGTTTGTTCACCTTGTCTATTACTGGCTACTATGGTGACACCAGTATGTTTTACAGATCTCATGATGCCACTATAAGTGTCTACTATCTGTTGGCATCCCATTCAGCCAACAGATTTCCTTGCATGCTCACATCCATAATATAGATACAAGTAACAAAACATACTACTCCGTTTGGCAAGTGATAGGGAGAGTGACTTACTTTTGTGGCTGTGCCAATACTGAGGATGGTGCTGGAGGGCTGACTATGTTGGATACACATAGTACACTGCCTATACATGTTTAAACACAGGTAGTGTCATGTTTGGCATCCCTTTTACTGTATGTGCAAGTCAGAGAGAGGTGTCATTCCCTGGGTTCCCACCATTTCAGTGTATGTGCTATGCGTTGCCTCTTTGCCGTGGCCTGGGCGTACTGGGCACACTTCCTTCTTCCTACTGGAGCAGGCTCAGGTTGCTCCTCCTCTAAGTCACTCTGTGCCTGTGCAGGCCTTGGCAATGGTGGGGGGCTGTGTGGCCCTGCCCTATGCTGTTTCTGCTGCAGCTGTTTCTGCAGGATCATATTGTGTAGCATGGCACAAACGATGACAATTTCGGTACATGTAGCTGGTGAGTACTGCAACGCTCCACTGGATGTGTTCAGACACTGAAACCGTGAATTGAGCATCTCAAACACATGTTCTATTATGATTCTGGTCTGTGCATGTGCCTGATTATGGAGTGTTTGTTCGGGTATGTGTGCATTTCTGATGGGTATCATCAGCCACGGCTCGAGTGCATAACCAGCATCCCCCACTAGGTGGTCATACGGAATGTCCCTGTTGGCAAATCTCTGGTACAGCTGCATCATATTCCAGATGTGGTAGTCGTGATAGCTTCCAGGGCAGCCAGCACACACATTCATTATAATGCCCTGGGCATTGCACACAACCTGGCAGTTGATGGAGGGGAAGCCCTTGTGGTTGATGTAGACCCTACCCTGCCCACCGGGTGGTGATTTGATGCATATGTGCATGCAGTCTATAGCACCCACTAACCCAGGGTTTTCTGCTATTTGGTGGAAAAGAGGTATATTGCTGGTCAATGCCTCATGGCTATTGTGGAAATATAAGTGCTCACCGGCATGTCCTGACATGGAATCCTGGAACTGGTGGAGTACCCTGGATGCTGATGCCTGTATGATCCCCATCATATCCCCAGTTGGCCTTTGGAAGATACCTGTGGCTAGTATTCTTAGGCCTAGACATACCTTGGTATCCACTGGGATGGGTTCCCCTCTGTTGGTTCTGTGTGTGAGGTGTGGCTGGCACAGCTCAACATTTTGCTGTAGGAGGTCCCTGTCCACCCTATAGTGCTCCACTATCTCCAGCTCATGTAGTCCCTGGTAGGTTACCCTGGGTCTGTACACTCTTCTCCTTCTCCTCACTTTGGGTTGGTCATCAGCATTCTCATCCTCACCACCCTCAGCCTCTTCCACATGTTGATTTATGATAGCTGTTGCAGCCCCTATCATTTTGTTTCTTTTGTTTGGTAAAATTTCCCCACTTGTGGAAACCGGTGGTGTAGCGTTTGTGGGAAAAACCAGAGGGAAAGGTGTTTGCATAGTTTATAGTGGTGTGCTGGGCTGGGCTGCTGCCTGTGTAATTGGCTAATTCTGATACATTTCACCTGCCAGCTATGCTAGTTCTCCTTGATTATCTTCCTGCTGCAGTTTTCCCTTCCCACTGCCTTCCTGTTTAAGCCCAGGGGTGCACCATGCAAACATAGTGATCAAATGTGCACAGAGCTGCTATTTCCTGGTTTACTTTTTTTTTTCCCCTATAAAACACAGTGCGCAACACGCACACCCGTTAAGGCAATGTAAAGAGTGCTAGGCAGCCTCAGACACCCCCCCCCTTGCTTAGCTCTGCTAAGCTAAGGGCAAACCCAAGCCACAGGACTCTAATAGGCTTACAGTATGCCTGACACACCCCTCTATGATGTCAGCTAGCTCTTAGGCTTGCGCAATGGTCTTTCTGCACTGACAAGGTTGGGTGTAGGCTAGCCATGAGAGGGGATCTAGGACTCAGTATCATTCCCCTCATTTGCATAGCATTGCCTGCTGATGCCTAGTTACAAGTCTGACACTGAGCCTTCCCCCTTAGCAACCACTATTCACTGGCCATGTTGTCTTCTACCTGCCATTGAGTATAATGGCAAAATTGAGATTTTCAATGGAATGCTTAGTTCAAGGTTTTTTTTTATTTTCAGCCTGATCCCGTTTGAGCGCCACTGTCCTACACTTAAACAGCTGAAATCGGCTAAAAAAAATAAAAGTTTTTTTTTTTTTGCAACTGTTTTCCATGCCATTGGCCATATATTTGGCTTTTGGCATGCTTTCCACATTATATATACCCTTTATTTGGAGCTGTCATGGCTCCGTTTTGTAGTTTGCAGAAACTTACTCGGTTACTAACCGATTACATTTCTGCAGACTACACTAATCCTGCATGGCCAGCTGCCAGCTTCCTGGATCACAAATTCACCTCATTTGCATGGTTTTCACCTGCAAATGGAGTAATTTGCATACAGGAGCTGTGTCCATGTAGGAATAATGCAGGAGCGCTCATGCACGTCCCCGGAGCTTATTCCTGGATTGTACAACAGCCATATTGCCTCCAGCAGCTCCTGCACTATTCCTGCATGCCATGCAGAGCTTGCTGAATCCTGGAGAAACTTTATACAATTTACACATTTAGAAAAAATGGGCATGATAAGCACTTGAGCAGCCCTGGACTATGATGAATGCAGCCCATATTTTTCTGTAAATCCAAAGAATTGAAAGGTGAACTTAGAAGATGAATGTATGTGTTTAATGTAGTATGGATAAATGCAGATTTTGTTTTATTGCAAGAATAGACTTTTCTTCTAATTAATCAAAAAAAAAAAAAAAAATGGAGGAGGCAGCTTCATGGCTTCATGATGGTCATGTGAAATGAAGGAATTGAATGGTGTGGGCTGGCTGCTTTTATAGAAAAAAATAGCATACATCCCACAGACTCTTAGGCAAAGAAATCTGGGCAGAAAAAAGAAAGAATGGGGAAAAAAATCAAAATCATGAAAAGATTTTATATATCACTAAGAAATGCTTAGAAAGTTGCCAGAATTAACATTGTTTTTATTACATGCATTTTTGTGTGTGTGTGTTATTTTTTGATTAACTCAAAAATGTCATTTTATATATACAATTTAGTGACTTCAATGGCCTTCCAACACAAATAAAACACACATAAAAAAAACAAAAATTAAAAAAAAAATCTGGACAAAATAAAAAATCTGGACAGCTGAGGCTACTTTATAATTGAAGAAAACTTGAGTTGTTAATGATGTGGGATAAATGTGGAGGTATGTGATGAGGATGGATGTAATAAAGTATAATAAATGATTTAACATATTTGAACAAATACAATATTATAAAAATATAAAATAATTATTGTTTTGTAACCTGGGATTTATGAAGCTTGCACCAGGTGCAGGAGTAGCGCAGACGTTCTAACACCAAATATGGCCGCCGAGCGATTCAGGTACGAGCCGATTCCACATGCACTACCAGAGTATGCCAGAGCTACGCAGCTCTAGGCGCATGTATGCAAATCACCCCATGCACAGTAGTGCAGCATGCAAATGAAGGTACATAGTGATTCATGAAGTGGTGCAGGCATAGCGTAAGCATGCAGAATTGCAAACCAAAAACAACGGTTTACATTTTTTCAAACAGAACATCGGAGCCATGAAAGCAGACCAAACTTACGTATTACAAAGTTAACATATGCTAATGGATAAATATACAGCCAATGGCATAAAAAAATGCACAACACATAAACTATAACATTTAATGTCATGGTCACACTAATGCAAAGTACAACCCCAGTGCATGTGTGCACAAACGGGAACACAAGGAAAATATATATAGATGTCATAAAACTGCAATGTAACACAAATCATGATTTCGACATAATAGTCAATGATATGCATGCTACACCACAATCAAGGCGCAAGGGTTGCTAATGGTCTGTAACAGTGTCTGGCATGGTAACTAGGAATTAGTAGTCAATGCCATGCAAATGAGGCAAGTAATACTGAATCGCAAATGCCTTGCTGGCGTAAGGCTGTACCACACGGTGTAGCAGTATGACACTGAGGAATGGCCTGGAGGTATACATGACATCAGGGGAGGGGTGTGCCACCGTAGCTGTAAGCACACTGGAGCATTGCTAATCCGGGTTGCCCATTGCTAAGCAAAGCTGCAGGATAGGGTTGTGGATGTAGTCATAGCTTTGCTTAGCTGAGAGCACAAAAGGTGACCGAAAGCGCATGTGTACGCGGATGACATTGCGCTCGAAACCAAGTAAACGGCTGGGTGCGGCACGCACCACAGCTGAAACAGGGAGGTTATGGGAAGACAATAAGGAAATGCTACAGCAGGGTAATTGGAGTACAACTGAGTAATTAACACCGATTAACTCACAGTGGGCCATTGACGGTAGCTATCAAGGCTTCTAGCAGCAACCTACAGAACAGAAAAGGGGAGGTGTCAGATTCCAAAAAAAAGAGAACTGTCACAGCTGAACAAAGCAGACCTGCAGTAGATTGGCTATAGAACACATTTCACAACACAATCCTGGGCTGGGGAAGTACAAAACAAGAAAGCAGGCTGCTGGATGCATGCCTGACAATGGGAGGGGAATCAGTTTGAAAAATGAAGGCAGGGGCAAGAGGTGATCCACAGCAGCCAAGTGTAATTCAACACCAAAGGCCCCACAATAGCAGTACCGGCGGTAAAACCCATAAGTAAGATACCCTGCAGCTCGGATTGTACAGACACACCCTATGACATCATCAGCTTCCAAAGCACAATAGTATAAAGTGTGAAGGCACCTCACACACACTTGTGTATTCCCAAACACTGCACCCTCGGTGTAAACAGACGGGGAACTTTTAAAATGTACATGTTGGGAGCTGCCATAGCTTTGATTCATCAGCATGTGTTGGAGATTGAAGGTGGTGTGGAGGATGATGCTGACAACCACCTCAGGCACCAGAGGAGGAGAAGAGTGTTCAGACCAAGGGTAACCTACCAGGGGCTAGATGATCTGGAGATAGTAGAGCGTTACAAGGTGGACAGGGACATCATACAGCAAATCGTTGAGCTGTGCCGGCCATGCCTCAGAGCCAGAAACAACAGAGGGGAACCCATCCCAGTGGACACAAAGGTATGTGTAAGCTTGAGAATACTAGCCACAGGTACCTTTCAAAAGCCAACTGGAGATATCATGGGGATCTCACAGGCATCAGCATCCAGGGTACTCCACCAGTTCCTGGATGCCATGTTACCACATGCCAATGAGCATGTATACTTCCCCCGAACTCAGGAGGAGTTGGCCAGCAATATGTGCCTCTTCCACCATGTGGCACACTACCTGGACGTACTGGGTGCAATAGACTGCACGCACATACACATCAAGTCACCACCCGGTGAGCATGGTAGGCACTACATAAACCGCAAGGGATACCACTCCATCAACTGCCAGGTCATGTGCAAATCCCAGGGCATTATCATGGATGTGTGTGCTGGCAGCCATGGAAGCTACCACAACTCCCACATCTGGCATGCCTCACAGCTGTACCAGGTATTTGTCAGGGGGGACATCCCATATGGCCACCTTGTGGGGGATGCTGGCTTTGTACTGGAGCCGTGGATGATGACTCTCATCAGAAATGCACACACACCCATGCAAGAATGCCATAATGAGGCACACGCACAAACCAGAATCATCATAGAGCATGTGTTTGGGATGCTGAAATCATGGTTCCCTTGCTTGGACATATCTGGTGGAGCCTTGCAGTACTCTCCAGGCACGTGTGCCCACATCTTCATAGTATGTGCCATGCTACATAATATGATCCTGCAGAAACAGCTGCAGCAGGGTCATAATGGTGAAGGCCCTCACAGCCCACCACAATTTCTAAGGGCACCACAGGCACAGAGGGATTCAGACCACAACCACCCTGTGCCAACCCCAGTAGGCAGATGGAGGCATGCCCAGTATGCCCATGCCTTGGCAAAGATGGAACGTATAACACATACACTAACAGTGTAGGCCTCTACAGACTGACACACTTCTCCACCTGCACACACAGTAAACATGGATGGCACACACACATGACCACCTGTAAATTGGCATGTATAGGTGGTTTACTGTGTGCATCCTACATAGGCAGCCCTCAACTATTGCACACACAACTGCTATTGGCACAAGGTAAGTCTATACCTGAACAGTAAATTAAGCTAACAGCATGTGTTGATACTGTATGTATAGGTTTCTAGGTACATCGGTAGGTACATGCCTAACTGTCAGAGGCCATTCATAAGCCTAGCCAAAATGTGTCTGCTGTCACCAACCCATTGATTAAATAACTGTCCCTCTGTGGAGCAGAGCCAATTGCAGGATCCCTGGGGTGTAACCACTGTTCTCCACCCATTCTGCAAGGATTCCCTGGTGTGTTAATGAGGGGCTCCATATAATGTAATCATGGATGTAGTTCCAAAGCATGGGGAGTACCCATGACAGGTATCTGTCACCCAAGCATTCTCCAGTTATGTTGTGGCAAGGTGTAGCTCATTGCAGTGTGTGGCTCACTGTAACATGGATTCCCATAGCTGGAGCATATCCATTAATCCTCACTTGGACATACCATAACAGGTATCATCCATATGTACACCGACTGAATTACACATTTGTTTGCAGTATGGAGGAACAGTCATAGTACACTCTACATACTAAACACCATAACACTTGTACATATCCCAGATGCCTCAGTGGTAAAGCCACTGACTGTATTGTTTATGGTCCCGGTTCCACGACCTGCAAGGGCTGTTACGTAATTCTGATGTCCGGAATAATGGATGTTGGATGCAGGTCATTAGAGCACGTTTAAGCACATGTTAGTGGGTTTTTGCACCAGTAAGTGCCGGTAAGCGGCATTTAAACATGGCTACATGGATATGCACAACACAGGTCTAACCTTTGCTGAATGTCGTGCAGATCATGGGCAAAGCTGACCAGAACCTCTGAAATGTGCGTTATTTACCCTTGTACTAACAGTGCCTGCTCTGAGAGGTAAAACGACCACTGCCAGGAGTAGAACACGCAACCATGTACACAATCTTCACAATAACCTACCACTAAGCTACCTGAGATGTAACAACGGCAGGTGTGTATTGTGACAGATTAAAACACAAACGGGCAGAGTTCGGGAAATAGTATACACTGCCATGTACCAAATAAAAGGTGTATTCTCTCTCTTTCTCTCTCTCTCTCTCTCTCTATATATATATATATATATATATATATATATATATAATATAGAGAGAGAAAGGGTGATAGAGAGATATATGTCGATATATATGGATATACATATATATGCAAATATATAGATAGGTTAACAGCATCTACACAACCATGGAGGTACATATAAATAGGATACTACCAAATATTGAATGCTTTACATACTGACGCACGTAATCACGAGGCTTAAAGACCAAAAGACCACAGTACCGAAACACCAGAACTGCGAGTATTATTATCATGATGTTAAGGGACATTTACCTAGTGCTTCTGTTGCTGCGGTTCAGATAGGTACTGTGTGTAAGTGTGTTTCTGATTGCTGTAGTTTGTGTAAGTGTGTGTTCTGAGTGTGGTGTGTGTTTCCAGGGAACTGTAATGTGTGTGTGTGTGTGTGTGTGTGTGTGTGTGTGTGTGTGTGTGTGGGTTTGCTTTGTGTATCTGTTTGTGCTATCTTGGAGGTAGATTATTAAAGTAAGTGTGGTGTGGGGTGTGCAGCCATCCACATGGGGGGTGTAGAGGGGCATGGCCACCTGGCCATACGTAGTGTAGGATGGCTTGTTTGGATGCAATGGGTAGCAGTGTGTCTAAGTGTGTGTGTGTGTGTGTGTGTGTGTGTGTGTGTGTGTGTGTGTGTGTGTGTGTGTGTGTGTTCTGCTTGTGTTAGTTCCGGGAGTTTGACTGTCGTGAGTTTGAGTGTTCGCTATTGTGGGGTTTGGGAGTCTGGGAATGGTAATGTGGTCGTTGGAAGTGTGTGCATTCCTGAATCCATTGGTATGCCGTATACAGCGGTTGAAGTCTTCAAATATGTGTATAACATGGACCATAGCAATCACACATTCCACCACGACTGAACGTTATGAACAAAGGATATGGAGAGTATATATGTCTATGCACTATTACAAATATGTGCTATGGACATGAGTCAAACATAGGGTTACCACAAGTCCCACCTTACGAGGGGCAGTCCCTCTATGTGCGGTAGTGTCCTGACCAAAATGAGTATGAATACTAATGTCCTACAATCTCGAGACATTTGGCATGTTCCATATTTAATGTAATTGTTGCATAAAATAGTCATCTGTATCTAAAATACCTACATGTAACAAGAAACAGGATAAGCAAGTAAACTGCTACAAGAATAAGCTTTTATATAGGCATATATGTAAAGTTCTATACTTTGTACTGACCGTGGGTATGTGTCAGCCTCTAAACTCTGATGTGTGTCCTGCAAATGTCCCACTATGGCCATTTGAAAAGGTGGCAACCCAAGCCAAAGTGGTTCAGTCACCAACACAACTCCAATGAGTGCAAATATCTGTGACAGAAATACACGAGACAGCTTTCATGTAGTAACATTTCATTACATACCGATGTATTTCCGAAGGGACTGAAGGACCAACATCACCTGCATGCTATACAGGAATCAATTAACAATGGCTTAATGAATCAGCCTGCAATTACTATAGTATTAGTCCACTAAAGGATAGGTCTTCAAATAGGGAAGGAGCCCTCACACACATATCAAATATGTATAAATGCAGTTCTTACACACCTGCATCTGCTATGTACACCCACCTACATCTCCCCACACCCAAAACAATTGCAATACATACTGTAATAACATCACAAACATCCACTCACTCTATGACATCTGCAGAAGCCTTAACATACCTTGTCAGAGACACACTATAATGGCCCTATATGAAATTGTTGCTGTTCTACAATAAAACAGACGCCGATATTACAGGGTTTGGTTGCAATAATCCCAAATCAGATGGCTGTGCATACACCAGGAAGTGTTACAAATTACTGATTAACAGCACAGTATGATACACATGTTCAGTATACCAAAGATGTCAGGTGAGCACAGTTCAAAACACCTAATGTTCTATGCATAGCCACACAGCCTTGAGCTGTCCAAACATCCTTGCCACACCTAAACATTTGCAGATGTATCAGGTACAAACCCTGCAGAAGTAGCAATGTTCAGAAATATAACAACTAGACTCACATGTAGAACTACATCCTCTAGCCATTACACACAATCCACAGAGGCTATGAAGTTAATATATCTCTGTGTGTCTCCATATAGCTGTTGCAATTCATCACAAGCAACACATCCAGGCCATCTTCCTCGAAGGTAGGGCAAAGGGACAACGCCCAAGTTGTGTATTCAATTATACACCACTGTTGCCATGTCATTGGCTAATGAAGTAGATGCACAGCTGATGTGCATGTAATCATCTACTCCAGAACACCAGTTGGTGGCAGGATACCATATGTTACTGATATCTAAGTATAAAAGGATGACTTGTCATACATTCAAACCATATGTACATACCAGAAAAACGTTACAATGAGGATTGCAACACAAAATGAATAGGATTTATATTACCGTCAACTCAGGTTACTAATAAGGTATGTAGAACACTCTACAGGTACTACATACATGAGTATGTCAGTGTATGTAGTACCTGTTCTGTAATAATTAAAGTGTACGCATTGCACATAGTGGGAAAAGGTATTATGTAGTGATGTATTGTTGAGCATAGTAATGCTCATAGAAATTGTGTGTACTGCTGTAGGCCACAAGGTAAACACCTCATACACCACAAGGGATGCTATATAAGGACTTTGAACACAACAATTCCACTCCAGCCGCTGTCAGTGGCAGGGTTGGTCCAACAAGTACGTGCCATAACAGGGGATAGTATATGTTAATATACTGTAACAGTAGGCATATGTATGGGTGTATAACTGAGAATAACATGTCTAAGGTGGTTCTGCTGTGCAATTATGATTTGCATTGTGGGATATTGTGGCAAAAATGTGTAATGTATAGTATTGTAGGTAGATATGTCTAACATTTTACATAGCATTACTGTTATGTTATGCAAACATCAGGTATGTCTGTTGGCATGTACAATACACAATAACAGGATACATATGACTTGTAGCCACCAGACAGTGTATCAGCATGATAGCTAATTGAAATGTAAGAGCTAGTCAATTATCCATGCACAAAGGACATGTAATAGCTTCATAGGTCCATAGTTAGGTACTATGCTGTCTGGCCTAGGCCATTCATAAGCCTAGCTACAGTGTTTTGACTTGTGGCACCTCCATAGGTTAGTGTCCTGTGCCTATGAAGAGCAGAGCCATTAGTTTCCTGTGCCTCTCTACAGCAGAGCCACTGCAGTGATCCCTGGTGTACATATCTGTCTCCCATCCACCCATCGAGGTATCTGTTGAAGAGTGCTAGTGAGGGTTCCTGCCTGATGTACATAGGAATCATGTTCCAAAGCATGGGGAGTGTCCGGGTCAGGAATGTATCCCTCCAGCACGTCCTAGTCATCGTTGCATTTTGGTACATATCCCAGAGCATGTGGCTGTCAGGGGCTTTTGCTTATGTGGAGCATATCCATCAATACTGTTTTGGACATGGGCCTTGTATGTTCAGCAGAGATCACCTCTGAGTATGCGGTATGCAAACGAGTACAGTTGGAGTTTCTGTAGTTGGGCTGCATACGTCATCCTTCGGAGGTCAGTATTCCTCTTGGTATGGTAATGTTGTGGTATTTCAAGCCGTTGCTGTTGTCTCATAAGGTACATCCCAAATGGGGTGTTGTACCCTTTAATGTGTTTCATAAGTCATGAGTAGAGAGGCACAATGGCTGCCTTTGTTATGACTGCAAACCCATTAGAGATTGGGGGGGGGCATGTAGAAGGATATCCACACCACCTTGCCAATATGGTTATCAAAGGAGTGAATGCTATCTACTTGGGTTCTAAGATCCCTTATTACATCTTAGGTATGCAGGGGACTACAATCTATGTGATAGTCCGTGGGTGATTGGTGTAATCCAAAGGGGATGTCTATGCACCTTGTGCCATGCAGCTTGAGGCCATGTTATTGACACCAGGTATCCGTCCCAGTGACACCCTTATGGAGGGTGTCTGTATCAGCTGGGGAATCAGTCATGGCCTCTAGTTTGCAGTCGTCTGCAAACCTTTTCAGGGTAAGTCCTCCTGTGCTAGCCTGTACCTCAGAGAAGCATATACTAAAATGAGGGGCCCTATGACTGAGCCCTGGGGGACACCAATTGTAATTGATTTACAGTAGGACCTAGGGTATGCTACCGTCACTGTGTCGGTTCTGTCCATGAGCCACTTTGCATAACATCTCATGACTGTTAATGTGCAGGTGGATGTGTATGTTGACAATACCAGAATGGGGAATGGTGTTGAAAGCCTTTGAGAGGTCAAGGTAGGCTGTGTGGACCTCCTTATCCTCATCTACTGCCTTGGTAACTGTCTCAAAGGACTCCACCAGGTTTAGGAGGCATAGTCTGGCCCTAACAAATACAATATGGGTGGGATCAAAGGTTTGGAGGCCACCAATGTCTCTGTGAATGAGATCCATGATGATGTGCTCCATAGCCTTGCAGAACAGTCTAGTCAGGCGTATTGGGCAATAGTTCCCCTGGTCCATTGTGGCACCACCTTTGTGGAGTGTGATAACTGTTGCTGTACACCATTCAGGGGCCACAATGCCTGATGCAAGGCTATTATTGAATATGGTGCCCAAATGGGGAGCCAGTTCATTCTGAAGTTCATGGAAATCGCAGCCTGGGATGTTGTACGGTCACATGGATGCTGTGTTCCTGGCTTTAGAGAGTGCAGCTTTGAACTTCATAGCTGTGATCACAGGGACTCTGCATTGTTCTGTATAGATATGGGCCCTTTAGGGTGTGAGAGGGGTGTAAAGTTAGCACTGAACCTATCTGCCAGGATATTGCCAATATCAGTCAGTTCTGTAATGTTTGTGCCTTACTACTGTATGTCAGAGCAGATGTGGGGGTATCGCTATCGAGAGTAGTGACATACCTCTAGAATGCTTTGTGGTAGTCCTTGGAATTAGTCATGGTTCTGTTTATGTAGCTAGCTTTGGAGGATGTGATAAGGGATCTCAGATTCTTACTGAGGCTGACCAGAGACCTCCTCCACTCATGGGATTATACTCTACTTTGCAACAGATTCCTCCTTCTGTTGTACATAATGTCCATGGCAGTGGACCACCAGAGTGGCCTTCGTTTTCTGGTGGGTACCGTCATGGTTTGTTTGGGATAGCATGATCCATGCAGTCGTGTAAGTGCTAATTAAGTGCAGTTGTGTATGATTCAGTGGTTGTAACTGTATTGTCCATCTGCACGGGTGTCATGACGTTTACTACTTCTGTCATAAGAAGCCTGAAGTTGGCTTTGCAGAAATATTGTACTGTGTTTTCCATAAAGGGTGTGGTGCCAGGATGTGGATAACAAAGGTGATTAGTGTATGTTCGGATCTGACCAACGAGGAGATAACCTCAGGTGTGGAACACCAGTCACACATGTTGGTAATGACCAGGTCTAGGATATTGTTGCCCCTGGTGGTGGTGTGGATAGGTTGATCCAGGCGATTGGAGGTTATGAATCCCAGAAAGCGTTGGCCTAATGTGTACATGAGTAGGTATCCCAGTTAATGATGGGGTAGTGTCAGTCGCACATCAGTAGTGTGTCTGTTTGAACCCTACTTTCCAGTACACCAAGAAGTGAGGACCGTTATCCATGGGGTATGGTGGGGGATCTGTAGCAAGCTACAATTTGTATAGCAGTTATGGCCAGAGTTAGTTGCACTTGGCTACCTCTGATGCATTGTACTAAGCAACTAGCCTGGAGGTGTGGATATCCTTAGGAAATATGGACACACCTCCGCCGTGGGTGTTCCGATCCTGGTTATATGACTGAAAAGTGTGGTATGAATAATAGCCTGGTAGTGCAGGGGTGCTCTCAGGAGCCTAGAAGCAGGTCCCAGTCACTGCACAGATATTGAAGTGGTCCATTACAAGGAGTGCCTCGGGTGAGTGTGTTTGAGATGAAGACTTCAAGCATTGAGTAGCATTACCTTCCGGTTTTGCTTGCCTGTTCCTGTTATGGTGATGAATATGTTATTTGAACTGTACCTAAAACAGGCACTATAGGAGCAGAAAAAGCCTTAGCCATTATCCGGAATCCCAGGGCCAACAGGTGCAGGCCATCTGTGCCAAAGCATCGTGTTCTGTTGACCATGTCATTCAAAGCAGACAGATACTGGATACCCTTGGAATGACACCAGAAGCATAGCCAATTGTTGAAGTAAATAATTTTGTCCTTGTACCGGACGATGGCAGAATGCTACTCAAGGCTTGGGCAATACCTGCCTGGGCTACAAGATCAGAGAGCTATTCCATGTCTCTTTACACGTAGTCCAGGAAGGTACATCTCAGGGCATTCACACTAACATGGAGAATGACACAGTCATATTGTACCTGTTGAGGAGTGACCTGAGTGCATATGTTATGTTGCGGATGCTGTTACCTCACAGGCAGCTGACAGTAACTATCTCCTTGTGTAGCCTGGTGAGTGGGACATCAGTGTGACCGCCTATGGAGTCACCTATGACTACTGTGTTGGGTACGTTATTTCACCATATTGGCTGTGGTTGATGGGCACACTGAGTCTGTGGGCTATAAGTAATTGGTGTTGTGTTGGGGATGGGGGCTGCCTGCATTTCTGCTTTGGAGTTCTCTGTTGCCTAGACAGAGTAGTATTGAGAGGCTCTGCAAATGTTGTTGTCTTACTATGTGTGGCCTGTGGTGGTGGAGATCTAGTGAGACTATGTGATGAGTGTGGTGTGGTGCAAACATTTAACATCCCCACATGATTGTCAGGTTCAGTCTGGGTTGGAGAGAGCTTTACCTCCAGCATGGCTAGATATGTGCACCTCCCACAGGTTGTAGTGTTGTATGTTAGGAGGGGAGTATTGACTGTGTACATGAGACAATTTCTATATTGCCTCATGATGCCCATATTAATCATATAGACAGACGAGAAGACTGGGAATTGACACTTGGACATGCCTGAATATTTAACTATTTCCCACTAGATAAGTGAGGAAAGTGTGTACAAGTGCTGTTTTACTCTAAGCAAGCGGGAAATGTAAGTACAAACAGGGTTTATCTGTAGGTAATGAGGAGGATTGAGTGCTATAGTAATTAGTAGCTCATGTAGTGCTTACATATTCTGAACAAGTGCTGAGCATGAATAAGCAATACAGATAGGGTGTTGGATAACATAAACACACTGCCCCCCAAAAGGTACACAATCACATATCCATGTACACTACAGAGCCCCTGTAACCATAAGTATGATGGTACAAGGGGCACTCAGGCTGCATGAGACCTGTCCACATCCCTGGTTGTATCATATGCATATGGCAAAACAGTTTGTTCTACACATACACATCATGTAAAACATAGCTTCATGTCATTCTGTGAAAACACTGAATGGTGCACACCAACAGTTATCACAACCCACAAAGTGGAGACACCACTCATAATGGGAGGCACTGCACTACTACCCTGCTGAGTCTGGTCTGAAAGTCCATGAACCTTAATCAATGTATATGTTGTTAGCAGTAAAGATGTAGATGGCAGTACGGATGATTTCACACTGCATATCATACCTGTGACAGGTCATAGGACATCATTACCCATACTGTGTTCCACCTACACTCAGTATACTAGATGTACGTTCGTATGTCACAGGAGTGTTATGCCAGTGGACTGTTGACAGAACCAACACTACAGAGGGTGCCTGAGTAATATGTGCATATCACACCAGTACAAGCTACAGTAAAACAGGGTTAATTTGTTGCACTCCCCCTCATTGTAGCCCATAGCACACAGGCAAATGGGAGGTATCTGTTTATGTAAGTATATGAATGGCTATGACCTAGGAGCAATAGCTGACTCAGTGTTGTGGACAACATACAGAAGGGGCTTTGTGGGTGAGGTGTGTGACATATGTGCACAATCTGACAGCTGCATATTGCATTGTCACTGCTAGGTTAATAACCCTGTACCCATGAACTACCACCTAGGCAGCAGTCAATATAATAGACACTGTGTGTAAGGGATGCTGCTGTGCAGTTTACCTCCCCAAGCTAGTGACGTCACCAAGCCTATTAGGTAGTCATAAGAGGCAACCCTAGTCATGACAGGGTGCCATCCATGAATATAGAGATCATTGTACAGCCATACTCATCACTCAAGTGACCTATATCAGATCACATATCACCTTTAAGGGGTATTGGCCATGTTTGGATGGCCGACACCAGCCTTCACAATCCTCAACTCCAATATGTAGCATGATGCCTACCCTGCATAAAGACAAAACTGTGATGTTGGACATGCTATACATACACATCCTGATCTCAAATACATATGTCATGGACATCCACCTTCCTAGTACAAGGATCGCCACATGCTGGACTGATCCTTGTGCCATACACGTTACATACTCCTGCCATACTATGCAACCCTGTCCAGCAAAGCTGCACATTTCACCTCTGTCAGACATGGTGTGATGACCACATGGTAGATGTATCATTAACCGTGTCAATCAGTTATGTGGCACTGCTTTACCTGGCACCAGAAACACGGCTGTCGGCTACAGCTAAGTAACCTTACATCATAAGCTCATACATGGCCCAGGGCATACAGACTACTAGATGACCTTGGCCGTACATGCTATAGTTGATAACCATCCCTGCAAATACCATCAGGTTAGCCAGTGTCCCATGTGTATCACATGTGCAACATAGGCGATACATGGCAGGAAGATAAACTGCTGTACAGTGCCGTGTAGATGTATATGGAAAAACACATGCATGTAAAGGCTTCTGTGTGCATGTCTGCAGTGTCACAGGTCGTGTCCGTTAAGGCAGTGTATGTGTTTATATGTGACATATACACAGCATCAAGGTTGACAGCATTAATGAGGATACATCCAGGCATGTGCTGATAGGTAAGAACACCAGTACAGGCAAACAGACATGCCCACGTCAAGACAGCATCCACATGGAGTATGAGCAATGTAATCAGGTGACACACATATATGGTGATAATATCTAATCCCCATTGGGTGTCACATGTGTGTGACACAAACATGTAAGTGGTGTCAGTGTCATGAAGATTTGCAAAGGCAACTATTTATAAGTAATAAATGTGATACACATGTATGTGCAGCTGTATCTCTGTGCATCTCTGAGATACTGTGACCTGTCGCCATCATTATGTCTTCCAGTTATGCCGCGAGCAAGGCTCCCAGCCTATACATGCTTGGAGGATGAGGCCCTTATACCTTACCTCCAAGACAACTATGATGTCCTGTTTAGCCATGTGTCACAGGATGCACAGCAGTGGGATGACCTGTGGCAGGAACTTCGCAGGAGGGTTAATGATGTGGGTGGCCATAACCGCATATACCAGCAGGTGTGCAGACACTGCACGGACCTAATCAGACATGCGAAATAGCGCACAAATGCAATTGCCAGGGAACAAGATGCAACAGGTGGTGGGCCATCAACCCAGCCCCCACTCACATGTACTGAGGAGCAACTGTTCAACCTGGGCACACCGGCAGAACAGCATCCACAAGTCTTAGCTGTCATCATGGAGATGGGTGTCTCTCAACCACCGAGCCTGGAGTTGCCTGGTAAGTCACTACTGCACATATAACTATTGTATCTCATATAGTTGCATGTGTCACTGTACAATATGTAATGTAACATCATATGCAAGGCATGTATACACACACATGCCGCATACTATAGTATGCTACTCTGTGTATGCACACATGTGCATACTCCATAATATATCCTATTGTACTGGCAAATGTGTTAACATGCACATTGCACCATGTAGCTGTCATACAGGCACGGATAATGATCATACTGCTGTGTCACCCCTATATAGGTACCTCTGGCATTCTGCTAAGACAGCAGGCCATTGCAGGAGAGATGGTTATAAGTATCAGGCATGTTAATGCACAGATCTATTCGCCATGTGGCCAGTTAACACATGTACACATAATGTATGGTCCGGTCACAATATACAGGTCACAACTGCAATCCATCACAATGGCTACCCATATGCAATTCTTACAAACTAAGTGAAACACTGACATGAAACCTCAGAAACTGTCATTGCTAGATGTGTGGACAGATGTGCATACAATGGTGGAGGTGTTGTTCAATGTAGGAACATGTACTACACATCAGAACTACACATGTGGGGTACACAAACAGTACTACACAGTGGGCTGCAGTATGGGCAGCCCACAGGATTCACCATTGTGGATTATGCCCCTGCTATGAGTGCACACATTGTGATGTGCCATCTGACATGTCCATGACATGTAGTGGGCCAGCTGCAACATTGTCTCACTAGCCCATAAAACATACCCCACATACCAAACATACAACCCTTTGTCTGCATAACCCTGTGGACAGTGGAGTATATGACATCTATGGGTGTATGTCATATAGGACAACACAGACATGTGAGATAGATGGCCATCACAACCGTTTGGCCAACACATGTTCACACATGGCCATGGAGGATGGCCAGAGACATGTAGCAACACACAGTAGATGTGATGTGTTTGTGTGTAGACCCTGTTGTACATTGGCTATACATGGTCCAACTATAGCCTTTGTTGAATGGTTATATTGCAGATGTGGAACACTGGACATCCTACAGGCCTGTGCACAGCTTGTGGAGGCGTAACATCATTCGACCACATAAGATGTGTTGAACATCATGACTGTGTCACAGCATGACAGTAGTCACCTGTACAGCATCCGCATACATACACAGACAACCACATCAGGCCACAGATACAGTACATTTCCCTTGCTGCTGTTGGACATCACTGTCAGCCGTGCACCTCGTGTGTGTGGTACACAAATGTCATGTGGGACATGGTGTATTGACAAGTCTGCCATGTGTGGACATGGTTGCCAGGCAGCTAAAATATGTTTGCAGATGTGCAGGGGTGTCATCCGTATGGCCTTCGGTGACCTTTGTCACACATTCCACATCATGGTTTAGTGTGTATACACCTCAGCAACGTGGGTCACAATCCACAGTATATATGTATTGTGTATGCACACAGTCATGGCTATGCACTGTGTCTGTAATTCACACTGTATAGCAATAAAGATGCCTTATGATTCCATGCAATGGCACTGTGTCTGTACTTCACACTGTATAGCAATATAGACACCTCATAATACCCTGCAATGGTCATGCACATCTGCTAAATGTACATTTTATCTGTAGGGCGGATAGACACTGCAATGTGACACCATTACCCCACTGTATATGTGACAGGACACCATTGTGTTAAACATGTATGCATGTCAATGCACACGTCAGCAGATTACATGTCATACTACATGTTAATGTCAATGTCTTATGCCACACATCACCCATGTGTACTGTTAACCTGTGCTGGTCCAAATGGTGTAACTCAGGGATGCATGCTTACTACCATGATTGTGAGAAATGCATGGCTTCTGCTATGACACATGCATGCTGTTGTGTGCAACCCAGGGATGTATGATAACTACCACTATTATTGTCTGAGCTGCATGCTGTCTGCTGTATCACATGCATGTTGCATGCCTTCTGTCAAATCACATGCATGGTGTGTGTCTGTGTGTGTCTCTGTGTGTGTGTGTGTGTGTGTGTGTGTGTGTGTGTGTGTGTGTGTGTGTGTGTGTGTGTGTGTGTGTGTGTGTGTGTGTGTGTGTCTGTGTGTATGTGTGTGTGTGTGTGTCTGTCTGTCTGTGTGTGTGTGTCTGTATCATAATGTAGAGTCTTTGTCTGCCCTCACAGGTGATGTAGGTGCATTATCCTCCCAAGGTCCATCTGATGTTAGTGTCCCCGCAGACTCTAGCAGTGATGATGAACATATGCTTGAGGCACAGGCAGGGTTGCCAGGGGCTGAATCTGTGCCATTGGTTGCCATTCCACCTATATCCCCCTCATACCCGCATACAGATCTCATGCCCGACATAGGCCAGCTACGTCACCTGGTGCAGGTATACATGAATGAGCTACCTCACATGCCCGCTTCCGTAGTGGTGGTAGCAGCAGCAGTGCAGCTGGTGCTACGCTGTCCACACCAGGACACAGCAGGCTATGTGCCCGTGGCCCTGGATGGTCCCATCGGGGACACGGTTCCAGTGGACATCTGTCATCAGACAGTACCCAATCTGCACCTCTGCCTGGTATTGCCCATGCAACCCCTGGCAGGCACAGGTCACATGGCTATGGCCAGACAACGTGAGCTGTAAAACCTGGTCTGTACAGTCTGGAGCTGTCAATAATACCCCTGTGTAGGCCAGACACATGGCAAAACTGTGTGCACAAATACACGCACACACCAGAAACATCTGTAGGGCACTGCAACACGCACATGCATAACAACCACACATGGCCAATTAGATCACAGGCCCTAACTCACACACATGATGTCATCCACTGGTGCAGCCTAGGCCCCTGGCAAACATTATCACCCTGTGCATATGATGATGCCTGTGTGGCATCCCTGTCATCCACACTATCAGTGCAGGGACATGCTCATATGGTCTGATGTACAGGGTGAACAGAATAGGGAGATAATTGTAGATTACAATTGTTGTGTACTGTTGACACGCAGCAGACATGCCATGTAGTACAGGTTTAGAATGCATTGTTTTCTGTTCACAGTATGTGTCTTGGTAACAACAGTAACAACATGTTGGTCATGATGTCCTGCTTCCCTCCTTCAGGTCTAATTGCATGTGCCGTTGAGTGTCAGTGTTTGCAGTTAGTTTCCCATGTGTAAATGTGGAATATTCACAGGTATGTATGGCAATACCAGCATGCTATTCGTAGCTTCAACCCCACTGTTAGAAAGGTTGACATTCCAAAGATGTCTACACATCTACTGATCCAGGAGCATGGGAGCTGTGTACTAAGCTACAGTGGCAAGAGATGTGACAGCCATACCGGGTGACATCACAGGTACAGTTACACGGGGTGGGGAGTTTACATAGCAGTCTAGCTGATGACAAGGGTAGAGGCCAGTTGATAGCTTGAGGCCTCACTGTGTAGCAGTAATACACATTCACATTACAGGATGAGAACACACAACTACACACACACACACACACACACACACACACACACACACACACACACACACACACAGGTATTTGCACACATGTATTCAGACACACAGTAACACGCCCACACTCATGGGGTCAATGACACTGTAACACACACACACACTTGATAGTGTTGAGGTGAGGACCCCTGCCTATGTGGTAATCACCATTACAGTACTGTGCACCCACATGACGTGACACAGAGAATACACATGTACATGTAGTCAGTAATGCCTAAGATCGACGGCATCAACAGGATAGTAGATTGCATCACCTGGAGGGGTTAGGGGTCCTATCTGTTCACTATGGTAACATACATCCTCACTCCATGGACCAGACAGCCATACATACATACATACATACATACACACACACTGTGGAGTCCACAATTGAATGCACTTATGTCATGCACATACAGATAGCTCACATGTGTGTGATACACACCCCACACATGCCTATGTCTTGCTTTCTACAATGCAGTATGTACAGAGCTCTACAACAGTGTACAGGAGAGTGATTAACAATTGGGATGTATTCCCCACCATGCGTGGCATACATCCTCACTCCATGGACCAGACAGCCATACATACATACATACATACATACACACACTGTGGAGTCCACAATTGAATGCACTTATGTCATGCACATACAGATAGCTCACATGTGTGTGATACACACCCCACACATGCCTATGTCTTGCTTTCTACAATGCAGTATGTACAGAGCTCTACAACAGTGTACAGGAGAGTGATTAACAATTGGGATGTATTCCCCACCATGCGTGGCATATATGGACACACAAGCAAACACACATGGCAGTACTGTGAATCAAACACCTGCTATCTTATGATACGTATGACAGACATGTAGCAGTATTGCCCACATTACAATGTGTACTGACACTACTTTTGGCAATTGCTGATATATGCACACGGGAGGTCTTAAGTGTTACAGGTGTCAAGTAATTTACAGTCAGTGACACCCTGACCGCTGTGTAGGTTGTATGTGTTCCCCTTCAATTAACAGAAACATAGCTTAGTGTTTGCACATGTTATTGTAGGATGGCTTGTGACACACCTGTGAGCTGTCTTCAGCAAACATCCATCTGCAAAGATGGCCCACCACTTAGTTATGTCCACACATCCGTCCATACCTGATGTACATCTTACTGTACTGTCAGTATATCACCATATACAGTTGGCAATGATGGGGCTGCATTGCAACTGCATGTTCTAGTAAGACACATGTCACCTGCAAACATCAGCTACTGCACACACATGGTAGCTGAATGCACACCACTACATGTACATGTGTGTAGGTCCTACATTCCTGTCATTTAGCCATGTTTGTAGGCATTGCAATTGCTGGACATGTGTGATGACATACATGACAAATGGACTGTTGTATGATATGATAGTTTTCATGGGTAACCAGTACAGAGGGAATGTTAACACAGTCAACATTGATATCACACCTTATGTACTGTTAGCATTCAACAGCCATGGACCTATCTTCCATGTGCATGTATGTAATTGCTGTAGCCACCTGTCTGCATGAAGGACAGCAACAGCTATGCTATGTACATATGTGTTTTGTGTGTGTGTGTGTGTGTGTGTGTGTGTGTGTGTGTGTGTGTGTGTGTGTGTGTGTGTGTGTGTGTGGCATGTACATATCCACAGCAAGTACATGTATGCCATATTCAAACATGAGGGTGTTTACTGGTATACAGCAACAGTCATCTGTTACTGCTGTATATGACCCAGGGCCCCTGTTATGTGTACAGCTGACCTGGTTATGAACAGTAATATCATTGCATTGCATAACACATGATGCAACTGTGTCAGTACATGGGTAGTCTGCACAGTTGATGTAGAGCTAGGTACAGTCCACTGGTCATGGGTCACATGGTGTTGCACTATTATATGTTCTACCACATGTATGGATGTGTGTTGCTGGTCCAAGGACATGGTGCTGTCTGAGGGCTACATCCTCGAATGTGGCTTTTGACACTGTGATCTGCACCTGACACATCTGTTATGCCTTTTGAGGGTTTACTGGTCAGTACATGTGAGTGGCCTTCATGTACATGGGGCACCATCACCTGATGCAGTCCGTACCTGTGTTATGGCCCACATGTCTGTATCCGAGGTATACGGTGGTAGTGCTATTGTGCACAATTGAGCCTTCAGCCAGGTGTTGCTCACTGCACAGATGTCAGTATTCCCCATTGTTGGATCTACATTGGGCAGCTGTGATTATGAACGCTACATATCTAGCAGTGTTTAGCATACACATACAATGCAGTTGTCCTCTAGGTGTCAGGGTGTTAACCTGGTCTCAGGACATTCGACTATGAATGGCACTATATGGGCAAAGTAGCAACTCCTGGCAGGACATCATCATGGGTGGTAGTAGTGTGCCAGGTTTAGAATGGTACATCTAAGGTGACGGACAGCAGCAGACGTTGTGTAGAAGACCGGTGTCAGATATATGTAGTGCAGCATTCCTGCTACCAATGACAACTATCGACACCAGAGTCCATTACAATGTGTTGTTCATGTCTAACTGTAATAGCATGGCCACTGTGCCCTTCCGTGTTTAGAATCAGAGTGCATACAAAACAGCCCTGTGCTACTAATTGTGTGAGCATGCCCAGTATAACATTGTGTAGATGGACACATAGTGCATTCCAAACGGCCGTGTGCTACTAAGTGTGTGAGCATGCCCAGTGACACCTTGTGCTGGTTATGTGTGTCTATGTGTATGAGCATGGCCATTGTAACCCTGTATAGTGATAGTAGTTGTCCAGTCAACAGATGGCCATAACCCACTTCAGGATGGATTCCTACATTGAGCACACAGGCTCACAGGTATGAACATCATAACTGCCAGCATCCAAATCGATGTCCGCATTCCTAAAAGGTCATATTGACAGTCTTGAAAGGTGTAGTGTCTGCGGCATGGCTCGTATCTACGTAATATTGTAATAGTGGTCCGTAGATAGGTAGTTGCCCTGATCCCACCACTGGCGTGTGTTTGTCTCCGTCTGCCTGGGGACAGAAATATGCTTTTAGACTGCTCACACTCCATACACTCCCTATCACCGTCTTTTCCAATGCTGATGATGTCACCCACCTAGAAGTACACCTCTGGGAGTGCTGTGTCCCAGTAATCTCGGTAACATGTTTTGTAACCGTGTAATGCTGCAGTGTGATAAGGTAGTTAGGTTGGTGTTCTAATCCCAGCCATGCCAACTGTGTGTGTGTCTCCATCTGCCTGGGGACAGAATAATGCTTTTAGACTGCTCACACTCCATTCAATCCCTATCGCCGACTTTGCCATTGCTGATGATGTCACCCACCTAGATGTACACCTCTGGGAGTGTTGTGTCCCAGTAATCTCGGTAGCACGTTCTATAACTGCATAAGGCTGTAGTGTGATAAGGTAGTTAGGTCTGTGTTCTAATCTCAGCCATGCCAACTGTGTGTGTCTCCGTCTGCCTGAGGAGAGAATAATGTTTTTAGACTGCTCACACTCCATACAATCCCTATCACCGACTTTGCCATTGCTGATGATGTCACCCACCTAGAAGTACACCTCTGGGAGTATTGTGTCTCAGTAATCTTGGTAGCACGCTCTGTACCTGCGTAATGCTGTAGAGTGATAAGGTAGTTAGGTCTGTGTTCTAATCCCAGCCATGCCAACTGTGTGTGTGTGTGTGTCTCCATCTGCCTGGAGACAGAATAATGCTTTTAGACTGCTCACACTCCATACAATCCCTATCGCCGAATTTGCCATTGCTGATGATGTCAACCACATAGAAGTACACCTCTGGGAGTATTGTGTCCCAATCATCTCGGTAGCGTGTTCTGTAACTGCATAATGCTGTAGTGTGATAGAATAAAGAGGTAGGTGTTCTATTCCAAGGCATGACAGGTGTGTGTGTTTGGTAGTCATATCATATGTGTTGGTGTTTTGCTGTTTTCCTATATAGTGGCCATAAATGTCACAATCGGCCAAGAGACTGGGTTGGCAAGACATACACATACATTCAGCAATAGGTCTGGTGAGTAATGTCAGCAGCCCTAATCTTACCCTTAATACAGTCTGAACCCGTGTGACGCACGGAAACACACTTGCCTTGATATTAACACCAGTACATAATGCAGGAGGCGCATGTGGTTTCCTTTTCATTCTTGACTAATGCTTTGGTGTCATGTGGTCCACTGTTGAGATATATATTCTGTATCTACATATGTGTGTGTGTGTGTGTATGTATATCTATATATATATATATATATATATATATATATATATATATATATATATATATATATATATATGTGTGTGTGTGGACATTAGCACACATAAATCTACATGATGGAATACATGTCCTATACTGTTGAATGCCTGTGCTGGATGATATGTACATGATAACCACAGATGCATGTATATCTGCCATGGCTTAGTGGTAAAGCACACTGTCTGTGGTGTGCAGGGTCCCGGGTTTAAGCCGTGCAGAGGCCCATCATTTTGTTGCTAGGAAGAACAAGAGACATCAAATACAGTGATAGTAAGGTGCTTTTAACCAGTTGTGTGTGGGTCTGCGCGACAGTAAGCAGTGGTTAATTTTGGGGAGGCTCAATATGGGTCATGTAACTATGCATTAGAAGACAATACTATGAAAACGAAGTGGAAAATAGTGAATCCCATTTATCTCCAGGGTGTGATGCAGATCCTAAGAGTGTATGTGTATAGATAGCCAGGTGCAGGACTCGAATATAGGTGAAAGCATGGGGGGGGGGTGTCAGGCATACTGCATGTAGATTGGAGCCCTGTGTTTTGGGATTGCTCCTGGCTTAGCACGCCTAAGCTAGTGGTGCGTCTATACCTGCCTAGTGCAATTGGGAGGGACAACAGCAGTAGGAGAGTAGTCAAGGTGAACAAGCTGTGCAAACAGGTGATAATTATCACAATCAGCAGATTACAGGCCCAGCCCAGCCCAGAGCACTATGATAAAGTGAGAAAGCACCATACCCTCGGGTTTTTCCACACTCTACACCACCGGTGTATACATGCGGGGAAATTTTACAAAACAATCCAATGAAATGAGAAGGGCTGCAGCAGGCAACATAGACCAACATGTGCAGGAGGCTGAGGGTGGTGAGGATGTGAATGCTGCTGAACAACCCTCAGTGAGGAGACAGAAAAGACTGTACAGACCCAGGGTAACCTACCAGGGGCTACATGAGCTGGAGATAGTGGAGTGCTATGGGGTGGACAGAGACCTCCTACAGCAGATTGTTGAGCTGTGCCGGCCACACCTGACACATCGAACAGGCTGAGGGGAACTTATCCCAGTGGATACCAAGGTATGAGTAGGCCTAGGTATACTAGCCACAGGTACCTCCCAAAGCACAACTGAGGATATCATGGGAATCTCACAGGCTTCTGCATCCAGGGTATTCCACCAGTTCCTGGATGTCATGTCACCACATGTCAGTGAGCACGTACATTTCGTCAACACATGTGATGTATTGACCAGCAATATGCATCTCGTCTACCAAATGGCAGACTACCCTGGGGTAGAGGGTGCTATAGCCTGCATGCACGTAAGCATCAAATCACCACCCGGTGAGCAGGGTAGGGCCTACATTAACCGCAGGGGCATCCCCTCCATCAACTGCCAGTTTGTATGCGATGCCCAGGGCATTATACTGAATGTGTGTGCTGGCTGCCCTGGAAGCTATGACGATTCAGATATATGGCATCTGACACAGCTTAACCACAGCTTTGCCAATATAGACATCCCCTATGGTCACCTAGTGGGGGATGCTGGGTACCCACTGGAGCCATGGCTATGACACCCATCAGAAATGCACACACACCTGAATAACTACGCCATAATGAGGCACACGCACAGGCCAGACATATAATAGAGCATGTGTTTGGGATGCTCAGGTCACGGTTCCGGTGTCTGGACACATCCGGTGGAGCCTTGCAGTATTCACCAGCTACATGCACCCAAATTGTTATGGTATGTGCTATGCTACACAATATGATCCTGCGGAAACAGCTGCAGCAGGAACAGCATGGGGCAGGGCCACACAGCCCCCCATCAATGCCAAGTCCTGTACAGCCACAGAGTGACTCGGAGGAGGAACAATCTGAGCTGGACCCAGTAGGCAGAAGGAGGCATGCCCAGTATGACCTGGCCTTGGCAAAGAGGCAATGCATAGCATATGCACTGACACAGTAGGTACCCAGGGAATGTCACCCTCTCTGACTCACACAGACAGTAAAAGGGATGCCAAACATGACACTTCCTGTGCTCAGCCATGTATAGGAAGTGCACTGTGTGCATCCAACATAGGCAGACCTCCAGCACCATCCTCAGGTCTGGCACACCCTCAAGGTAAGTCAATCAACCTACCAATTGGCAGTTATATTAGAATGTGTTGTTACCTGTAGCTATGGTATGGATGTGAGCATGCAAGGGAGTTTCATGACCGAATGTTAAGGCAGCAGACAGTAGACATTCATAGTGGCACCATGGCATCTGTAGCACATATCAGGGTCACCATAGTAGCCAGTAGTACACAGGGTGTCATAACCCACTGCGGGTAATGGGCTGAGCATCATGTGTGTCCATACAGCCCACACAAGTCTCAACCAGCTGGACAGGTGTAGACCAACACAGACAAATGCTGTACTATGGCCTCTGAATATGCCCAGTGGATGCCCCCCCCACAGACCCACACGGACAGACTATAGCAGGCCAGGCAGTTGGATGTAGGTTGTGAAGGCTAGGACGTCTGAAACTAATATGTTGGTAATTAAAGCTAAGATCTGGAGTACACTGGTATGCCTCTAGCCAGCACAATAGGTAGGTCTACACACTGAAATGGAGTACCTGACATACCAGTACAGTAATAGCAAAAGTGTACAAGTGTCAGGTGTGCCCCCCTTCTAACGTACACATATAACAACAGTCAGGTGCGCCCCCCCCTAGTGCTGTGTAGGAATGTGGACACAGTCGGATGTCCCCCCATGCTGTGCAGAAATGTAGCAACAGTCAATGCCACATGACCGATGGATAACCTGCAGACACAGCATGCCACCTGTCAGTGTACAACACAGAGGTCGGCACTACAGTACTGACTACCTGGACATGTAAGACATGCGATACAATTGGCCATACTGGGCATGCTCAAACACATGAAGGTATGACGGCAATGTCAGTCAACAACATGCGGAATGGTCACACTGGGCATGCTCACACACGTAATCATAAGACGGCCAGGTCTGCAAACACCAGTGGTCCGGACATATCTGCCGGTACATCGCTATACTGTTGGATGACTGTGCTGTATGGTATGTGTCTGGTACTGTCTATTGTCTGTATATTTGCCATGGTGTATTGGTAATTCACATTAGCTGTGTGCGCAGGGTGTTGCTACCAACACTTGCAAAGGATGGTTATTTGTTTGCGGCCAGAACAAGCCCATTGGATACAGAGTGAGTAAGGCACATTGAAGCAGTTGGGAGCGGTTGTGCATGGGTTTGCATGGTGTTAAGCACTGCTGAACTCTGGTTACAGCTTCTTACACTTGGTTAGACTCCACATTTCTTTACCAGTGCAATATTCGCATACTGGTAGCCAAACATGCTTACACCCGCTCGCTCCCTCACTTGCACATGCACCGACATTGGTGCTTGCATGTGTCACTCATGCTGGGTGGGTGCGATCCCTTGTGATGCCTATTACATCAGACTTCATGACTACAGTATTGGGTATGGCTGATCATTAGACGACGGCATGGAGTTCGACTATATGGAATTGGCGGCCTGTCCAGTGAGTTAATCATATTATATGCATGTTCCTCATACAATCTGTTCCCATCTGGCCAATACATGGGAACTGATACTCTGCAATGCAGACAAGTAAATGTGTTTTGGGACCCACATCCGTCTGCTGGGTTATGCTACCGGATACCTATTGTAGGTTTGCCCCCTTTTAAATTGGCCGAGGTGAGACGTTATGATTAACACCTGTCCCACTTTGCTTGGGACAGTCCCTCCTTAGGAGTATGTGTCATGCAAAAATAATCAAGACATAGCAAATGTCCTGATTACAGGACAATATTATATTCTACGTTTCTCTAATAGTTGCATGTAACAGTTATTGTATATATGACACTTCTATATGTTATGTGAAGTAGCATAAGCAACTGGACTGCTACTAGACTAAGCTTTTATTTGTGCTAATACTTATAGTTCTTTACTATGCACGGCTGTAGGTATGTTCTGACCTGGTACGTCTGACATTTCTATGGAGCAGGTCCCACTTTGGCCATTTGGAAATGTGGCAGCCCTATACCTATATGTAGAGATGTCAGATTTGGCAAGGAAACACATACCCACAGTCAGTAGAAATTAGACTACTTCACCGGTTTGCATAATTAAAGGTTATTCTTGTAGCATTATAATTGCTAATACTGTTTCCTATAACATCTAGGTGTTTCAGATGCAACATAATTGTTTTATACAACCACTACAGACAATATATGGATTCTTTGCCCTAAATCACAGGCCATGTGCCATAATAACATTTATTTTGCAGGACACAACTGCCCAAAGGGGAGTGTCCATCGCAAAGGTGAACAGGTGGTAACCTCAACCTATTAAGCTATCATCTACCTAAGGTAGTCGGCGGAATATTCGCTTTTCGTCACTAGCAGACCTCACATACTAATGGGGGAGAATGAACACTGACTCAGGGACACTGCATAACACCCTCAGGGACACATTTAGGTGACTGGTACTATTAACCTGACACATTGACAGTCCCAGAGCATATGTATTCATACACATTTGTCGAGGTACATGCTGTTTATGACTCATACATGTTGTCATTAGTCATTACGTGTATTCCGCCACCTGTCCACCTAATATCACTAGTTTTGGAAGGGTTTAGTTGGGACTGTGTTAGATTCTGATTCATAATCATGGAAGTCTATGATAATCGGGTACAGTTCACTGATATAGTCCCTATGTGTTCCCCCAATGGTTTACGGACTATCCAGTAGATGTGCTCTTAAGGTTTGGGAGTTATGGGCGTCTGCTATACCCACATAGGAATATTAATTACTTCCACAGGGCGGGCCTAATACATCTCTGCCAACCAACACCTGCACACTTAGGCCCATTATTTCATACCCATGATTCCCCTACCTGACACCCCTCTACAGCACTCATCCTTACTGTGAGCGCAGCTGGGGTATGAACACACCCCTACATACTGCCCACTCTCCCTGTGTTGGGACACATGTCATATGTTTTGTCAACCCATGTGTTATCAGACTTGCACAACCTACTGTTCCATGCACAGCTACATCCTGGTTGCCTCAATCATTACTGGTTCGCCTACAAGGCAAATTTTTGGTGTCCCGCATAGAACCCTGTGATCCATGTTTAAAGTGTAGACCTTGCAGATCTCTCCCACTGATAGTTTCCTGCCGGTGGTCTGGAAAGCAGCGGTGTATTTACCTTTATTGCATGTCTGTATGTCTCACCGGCCTAGCTGGGGGGGCTGTGGGAGGTAGATGTTTGTTTATTGGACCTCCCACTAACATATACCCGGTCTGACCATATGTTACCCATAATTGCTGTAACGTAACCTAGGTATGTACATGTGTATATTTACAGTAACTTATGTGTATATATATATATATATATATATATATATATATATATATATATATATATATATATATATATACATTTTTTGTGTGTATATATATGTGTGTGTGTGTGTGTGTGTGTGTGTGTGTGTGTGTGTGTGTGTGTGTGTGTGTGTGTATATATATATATATATATATATATATATATATATATATATATATATATATATATATATATATATATATATATATATATATATATATATATATATATATATATATATATATATATATATATATATATATATATATATATATATATATATATATATATATATATATATATATATATATATATATATATATATATATATATATATATATATATATATATATATATATATATATATAAATGAATATATATACATCTGTGTGTCCGTTGACCAATATATTTCCCACTCATACGAACCTACACATGCGTATTGGGTTTTATATATGCTTCACCAGCATGCTATTGCCTTAGTCATTATGACACCGACACTTTACTCCGGTTATCTTGTAATCGGCATTTAGCACGTTATAGAGCGGACAAATGTCGCAATATGTTCATGTATGGATTACCGATGGTAATTGGGATGGGATACAGTGTCATTTGACCTGTTCCTCGTCTGCACAGCCTATTATTCCAGCTACTGTCTTTGTTTGTCTGTGCACATTCATATTATTTATGTCAATAAATGGAGTGCATGTGTTACAGAGAATGTACTTCAACATATTGTTGTCTGCATGTGCGTATGCATATATACCTATTACGTACTAGCTGACCTACACGGGGCAGTCCATTGGATACAGTGTCATTTGACCTGTTCCTCGTCTGCAAACCTATTATTCCAGCTACTGTCTTTGTTTGTCTGTGCACATTCATATTATTTATGTCAATAAATGGAGTGCATGTGTTACAGAGAATGTACTTCAACATATTGTTGTCTGCATGTGCATATGCATATATACCTATTACGTACTAGCTGACCTACACGGGGCAGTCCATTGGAACTGACCCAACCAACCCTGGCACTCCTGGATCCATAATCGCATACCCATAGTTCCTCCACCCCACATGTGTTGAGTTTCCAAGTGTAACAGCCATTATACACTTGATATCGCAGCCATGATACACCTTTACACATTGCCTTCTCCAGAGCGTTTGGGGCCCTACACACATTTTGTATCGCCTTGCGTATTCAAAGGGTCTACCGCCATTTATATTTGTACATACGTGCCTTTCCTGGTGTTATGGATTACGTCCATTTGCGGTTTACAAGTGTAGGTGGTCCCAACATGGGCTACATTCCGTCTGTGTGTAATATAGACGTAGCAGTTCAACGATGTTATGCCCACTGGTAGAACCCTGCCTCTGGTGTGAATAGAAGTGCTCTGCTCACTCTTGGGCAGCTTTATCTGACATACGCTGCAAGCACTATATAATACCTTAGTTTCTCTTGATTCCCTTCACAACCCTTGTGTATGCTTTATTCTTATGGCATTCATTCTTCATATATATATATATATATATATATATATATATATATATATATATATATATATATATTTCTTGTCTGTGGATATATATAATATATATATATATATATATATATATATATATATATATATATATATATCTATATATATATCTATATATATATATATATATATATATATATGTGTGTGTGTGTGTGTGTGTGTGTGTGTGTGTATAAATTACATCTGTACATAAAAACATACATTTGCTATGCTGGGAGCTGCTTACACCCGCACAGGTGCACTCGCATATGCTTACTGTGAGTTACATATGTTTACTGCCGCTTATTTGTGTTTACGTGTGCCTTATTCATTATGACAGTACCACTTTGATTGAAGAAATCCGGTTAATGGCCCCATGCGAAACACACATTCACCTTTACATGTTTAAATGTTGGCTTTACAGCACAGTGACATTCATTCCACAAGGAAAATGATATGTGCTATAGTCGAACTTGAACCAGGAATGCCTGTATGTTAGGCGGATGCTCTAACCATTACACTATTGTTGTTCTGCTTCATTTATATGTATACTCATGGTTCATAGTTACCCGAACACACGCCTCAACACTTCACTTACACAGCAGGCATCCATTCTCCTGCTGGGAAAACCGCAGTACTACACATGCACCATTCTCTATTCCCTACTGCTCTGGACCCATGCTGCATGTTTACTCACTCCTAGGATATTTGGAACTCCAAAGCTTGTAGTCCTAGTACATATGTGTGTTTGATTGTCAGGGTGTTCATGTGGTCATCTGGGTTTAGCCTTGTACAGCTGGAGACCGGAACAGCCCTGTACCCGTTTGAATGTCAGAATTAGCATGTGGACAGAGTTAGCCCCGGTGTTACCATTCAACCTGTGTTTACAGATGCAGGGGTTTGCCCACCTCTGACCGGCTTGATATGTCGGCACTACATAATACGTGGTGGGGGGGGTTCTGCTGGTGTTTCCTTTCACATTCGTTACGACTGCTTTATTGTGACCATGTTCATTTATATATATGTATGTATATATATATATATATATATATATATATATATATATATATATATATATGTATAGATATATATATCTATATATATATATATATATATATATATATATATATATATATATATATATATATATATATCTGTCTGTACATACACATACATATACACCTACATACCTATTTACATTTCCCATACTGTTGAATGTCCGCCACGCATCCCCACGGGCTTTACCTCCCTGTATTTGACGGACATTATTCTGGCCATCACATAAAATTAGTGGCCCTTGCATGGCTTGGACCCAGAAACAGACACACCTTATTCACCGGTTTGACCACTACACCATCCGTGGTACATTCCCCATGGATGGTAGCTAGGATATATGACTTCACTACAGGTATTCAACAGTACTGGCAACAAATGTGACAGTTGGTTGGTGTACATATCTGTACAGACCTCTCAACCACTCAGGGACTAATTTCAACAGTAACAGGGACAAGGCAAGGACAAATCAGGGACAATCATGGACACTTTTAAAATATTAGTACTATTAACTTAAAACGTTGACAGAATCAGAGCATATGTATTAATACTTATTTTCTGAAGTAAAAGACGTCTATTACTCTTAATTATTGTCATTATTCATTCAGTGTAATTCACCACCTTTCCTCCAAAGGTCAGTGGTTTTAGGGGGATTAAGAGGCTGGCCAGTTATTGTGCGAATGCTCTGAACATTGGTAGGGTTGCCACCTTTTCATATGGCCAGGATGGGATATATTCGGGACACACCAGATTTTTCAGGCCAGCACATACCCATGGTCAGTACAGGGTTTAGAACTTTACTTATTTTCCTATATGAGAGCTTATTCTTGTAGCAGTTTAGTTGCTTATCCTGTTTCTTGCTAGATTTACGTATTTTACATACAGAAATAACTGTTTTATGCATCCGTTACATGAAATGTGGTACATAATTATTTCCTACAATCAAAGGACAATTGCCATTGTATTATTTTTGGTCAGGACACACCTACCCAAACAGGGACTGTCCCTCACAAAGTGGGACAGGAGGTACCCTGCTTATGTCAGCACCTTATTCACCCTATATCCAACTGCCACTATGCGAATGTGTAAAGTATAAATTTTCGATAATGCATGTGGGGAGCCGTGCATCATGGTCAGGTGTTTAATCCCGGGTAGTAGGTTCTGCATGACTGGCTGGAGGCTGAGCAGTCTCGTGAACCACTACTGCACATACAACTTGTGCCCAGATGTCTACAGGACTGGACATCGTGTCGTGACACCAAGTCTGATGTTTACACAGGATACTTATCCCATGAGGGATATCCAAAAATTGAACAGACCAATAACCTTCTATATTTTTGGATTTACGAAAATGTGATAGGGTTATACATGCAAGGGATACATAGTTTGCAATCCTGAGACTGCCTAGGGTGAGACTGTCTACTAGATATGAGTAGTGGTCACTATGTGCAGATATGGCTGCGCCAAGCTGGCAGCCCGAGTATGGCTGGATTTGATGGACATTCAGGAATGGGGGGGTTGTGTCCTGTAGAGGGGATGATGGGTATTCAATTATGCATCCTGGTGTGTTGTGGTTGGATGGCTCAGTTCAGGCCAGACCATTATGTGTGTATGTGCCGGTGACGTTTCTGTACATGTATATCGCAAATTTTAATATTCATATGTTTGTGGGATTGTGTTTTACAGTGTGGCCTGATAGGTTGTATTGCAGATGTGTATGTTTGTTCTTTGTGTTTCTTTCTGATTCACCCACTGCTCCCTCATACACCTCCAGTTCACCTATTGTGCATCCAACACAGTCTCCTCTTGGCAAATTACTACATTACTCACCCCCCCCCCATACCCATATTCCACACACTCTATCCATCCCTTCTTTGGTTGATGGCCCATGGCACGGTCAAGGGAGCACATTGCATAAACTACATATCTCTGGTACCTGTATGGTTGTGAGGACTACCCTAGCATTTTTCACCTTTCACATGCTGTACATCACGCACATAGGTACACGCAAATACTTATCTATCATGACATGGTAGATAGACCCAGGTAATACCCGTTCATCTTTGGCCAGTCCTAACAAGGACACCTTGAACCGGGTGAATGCTCTGACCATTGGTAGGGTTGCCACCTTTTCATATGGCCAGGATGGGACATATTCGGGACACACATCAAATTTTACAGGCCAACATATACCCACAGTCAGTACAACGGGTAGTACATTTGTTTATGTCTAAATGTAAGCTTATTGTTGTAGCAGTTTAGCTGATTCTTCTGTTTTGTTTACTTGCTTATTCTGTTTCTTGTAACAGTTAGGAATATTACATATGGAGATAACTATTGTATGTGACTATTACATAAGATGTGGGACATAATTATGTCCTATGATTGCAGGATATTTTACATTTATAATGGTTTTGGTATGGACACAACTGCCCAGAAGGGGACTGTCCCTCACAATGTGGGACAGCTGGTAACCCTGACCATTGGGCTAGACTTAGCTACTGGCAGCACGCTAACAAGATGCGTTTCACTTCCACTTAGTATAACTATCAACACTACAATAGAATATGGGCGCGGGGTTTTAAATGTCATTTGTTCGAGGGATGGGGACTCAATAGTCAGCTACGTGCATTTCTGTTTCCTTCTTATTTTTGTGTTTGCAAAACTGTCTTGCATGCTTTGCATACGTTTCAGTATCCATGGACACTGACAAGTGTAATTACTATTGGAGGCAGGCTGTAATATTCAGCATTTTAGGTTGCACGTAAACAGCCGACATGTCCACGTCTCCATGCAGTGCTTCGACATGCCCCATGCACTCGCGCACATTTCCTATGCACGTGGATGTGGCGGCAGCACTCCTTCATTAATATGCATATGGCGCTACTGTGCCATCTCTACGCCACACGGTTGGCACAAGCCTAACACCATCCTTGCACCGAGCTTCATGAATCCCGGGGATAGTGTCTAATTTTTGCAAGATACCTGTGTGAATGTGTGTGACAGTGCATGTGTGTGATATCCGCATTTATATATACATATATATATATATATATATATATATATATATATATATGTGTATGTGTGTGTGGGTCTACTTCAAAAGCACGAAAGCCCAGAAGATCGAAACCCAGAACACTGAGACCAGATGTATGAAACTGTATAACCCGAAAGACCAGAAGCACAAAATTCCGACATTACGGGATTTTGAGTTAGCACTTCTTGTGTTGCAGTGCAGGTGAGTATGGATGTGTAAGTGTATTTTTGAGGGGTATTGGTTTGTGTCAGTGTGTGTTGTGACTGTGGTGTGTGTGTGTGTGTGTGTGTGTGTGTGTGTGTGTGTGTGTGTGTGTGTGTGTGTGTGTGTGTGTGTGTGTGTGTGTGAGGGACTGTAATGTGTGGGTGTGAGTTTGCCTTGTGTGTCTGTTTGTGCGATCACGGAGTTAGAATATTAATGTAGGGGGGTGTGTGGGGTGCAGGGGCTTTCCCCCCTGCCTATCTCTATTGTAGGATGTTGTGTTAGGGTGTTTGGGGCAGTTGTGTGTGTGTTTTGTATGTGTTTTACAGTTTAGTGATTTTGAGTTTCGCTGTTGTGAGTATTCAGTGTTATGTGGTTTCGTGCATGTGGTCTCGGTGTTTTGGGTTTCATTGTAATGGGCTTTCGTTTTGTGTAGTAGATCCATATATATATATATATATATATATATATATATATATATATATATATATATATATATATAAATATAGATATATATATATATATATATATATATATATATATATATATATATTTGTGGATGGGACCATAAAGAACCTCAGTGATACATTCTGTTTTTTTAAGTAATAATGATTATAATTTAAATTTCAGGCATCAGATCATGCAATCAGCTTTTTATACATTTGTAGCAATAAAAGGTCTCTTGTGAAGTGAGTTTAACCATCGGTTTATTAACTAAACTCGATAACAATAGTGTATTGTCATCTGTGAGGTATCCGGAGAACTGTGCCATGCTCATGACACCTAACATCTGCAGCTACAAGAGAAGTTTAATAATAGGCCAGTAACTATCTTAGGAACACAGAACATGGCAGGAGGTGTTTTCTGTGATATTACCTGTATTGATATTGAAAAAGATTAGAAGCAGGGGCAGAGAGGAATTATTCTGTACATGGAATAACATCTGGCAATCAACTCAATATTAATTCTTTCTGAGTTGAAAATGATATATTCAGTATGTTTGGTATGGATGTAAATTGGAATGCATTTACAATTGGTCATTCTTTTTTCCAAAACTTTACCTATTTGTCACTAAGAACCTTCGAAAAAAATCTTATAATAAAAACATAATGGTGCCAGGGCATAATATGGACAAGAATAAAACAAGGTGATTTGTTAATATCTTTTGTGTTCGTATTCATCTCTTGCATTCATTAAAGTCACTGGCATGTTCTTCTGAATAAAACTTGTCTATGAGTCTTTTAGAGCCTAAATCAAGTTACAACTTTAGATGTGGCTATACTGTGAAAAATAATGTTCAATGAGTATAAGAAAAAAAAGTTCATTAAAAAACATATTCTACCATTGTCTGACAAAAATACCACTTATAAATGTTTTGCAGACAATAGGAGGTTTAAGAAGTACATGCATGGGTATTTCTTTTCACAACAGCAGCCCTTGGTGTAGACTGGAGAGTCTAGTCTTCAGTCGGGTAGCATGCATTCTACATTGACATTATGAGACACTGGGTGTTGGATAGGAAAACTAGGGTAGTCATTTTGAAAAGGCCTTCATAGCAGTCAAGATAGCATTCTATTTGGATCACATTGCTCTACTATCTGCCTGCTCCTGAGACACTTAAACTTAGGATTTCCTCATAAGCAGGTCTGTGGTCTGTAAGGGGTAAAGCAGACAGATAACAGGGTTATTGGAGTAAAATGATATAGAGGATTCTTACTAATGGTTTATGATAGACAGCTGTGGTGGAAACAAAACATTTTTTTTAAATGTACACTATAGATTCAAATTATGTATGTGATTTGATTAAATACCAGTAACATGTGACAGTGACTATATAGGGTGCACTTGTATTTTGGAATGGTTTCTCCATGAACAGTGTGCATCCATCTGGTTGTTTGTCATCTTTCCAGTCCCATTTCAAGTGTTATCTTTATCTGACCTTGTAATTTATCTCAATACTCAGAATGCAAGACTATATTTTGCATGAGCAGTGAACTCAAAGTTGCACAATGTTTACCCTTTATAATTGTGCAGACATTGAGTTAACAAATATAAGAAAGGGGGCAGGAAAGCCTTTCACATATGTAGGAAAGTATCTGTGCATTTAAACAGAGAATTATGGAACAGACAAGAGTTATCCCTCAAGGAGATGTTAGCACTAGACTTTCAGTTCAAGTTTGAATTTATTGAAACACCACCCATGAGATTCATTAACAAGTCAGTAGGCTTCCTGCAAAGCCTACATGATTTATGCGCATAAGTGAGATGGGCGGCAGTGCCCATTTTATATGCATGCTGCTCAATGCACTTACTCATTTGCAAGCACCTTTTGTGAACACCAGCAGTGTTGGCAGCCATGACAAAGTGCAAGGGAATTACGAGCACATGGTGTGAACCGATAGGCTTGCCTGTAATCAAACTTGTTTTGCAAGCACATGCAGACAGCTTATGTGAAGCAAGGGCAAGTTGATAATAAGAATTAAGATGTAGGGGACATTACATGGGGAGAATGTACACAAAATATGATGATAATAGTGAACATAAATAGGGTAGGGTAAATGGACAAAATACACTCAATTAATTAAGTCAGATGTGATTATGTCACACAAAAATCATTTTAAACATAAATACTTGCATATTGATATAATAATAATAATAATAATAATAATAATAATAATAATAATAATAATCCTGTTCTTGACCCATGCACATAACTAAAAAAATAATGTACATTTTAACAAAGGATTTAAGCAGGACACAATGCAATACTGTAACTAAGGGGCATAAATGTGATATTAATGTTGATAACATGCTGAGTTGAAATAACATTTAGCCCTAAGCAGCATTCTACCTTCACCCAGGATGATGCCACAATATAAACAAAACTGATGGACCTCAACATTAAGGCTTAGCTTCTGGTGTCAATCTAGGGGGATCCAGTATCTCTCTCTCTCTCTCTGCCTGGGCTTTCATGGTTGACAAGCCATGCTGCTTTTCCAGAGATGGTCTGAACCTGTGTCCTCTTGACTCAGATACTGGCAAAGGCACTTGTCTCCCCCATAGTGCATTTATTATGCAATGTGAAAGCAACATTTCCAACATAGCAACATCGACTGGAGGTAAACTCAAAGTTCTGCTGCTTAATGCTAGGAGTCTAAATAGGAAGCTGCACTGGAGGAAATGGCCAACCTGCTAGCTGAAAGATTTGGTGCAATACCCCCTGGCCCCACCAGCCATACTCCAAAGCATACCTGCTACCAGTCCCCTGCCAAGTATCTCTAGACATCAGGTCATATCTGCACTATCCAAGGCTAAAAACCTCAGTGCTACCAGATAACATCCCAGGTTGCTTACCATGCAACCTAAAACAGGACCTAGTGGATGAAATTTGTGTTGTCTTTAATTGTAGCTTGAGAACTGGCTTTATTCCAGTGGAGTAAAAAACAACAGCTGTTTGCTTGCACAAAGGGGGCAATCAACCAACCCTAGTGTAGAACAGAGTGCATGCCCTGTATCTTTAAGAAGTGTTTCAAGAACTGAACGTGCATATAAATAGCAAGCACATGGTAGTTTCAGTGCCATTTTGAGAGTGAAGCCAGAGAGTGAGCATGTATGAATGTAATAGCGACTTTGTATATATGTTTATCTAAGTTAAAGTCATTAAGCCTCAATCCTGATGTGTTTGTAAATAATAAAGCTGCTTAAACAGAACCCACAAAAAACTCACCTATTACATCCTGACTAGTCAAGCAACATGGTGTCAGAAGTGTGATTCCAGAGACTGCTTTACAGAGCTATGAGGTAGAGAGTAAACCATGAAGGTAAACTAAGAGAAATGAGCATGAAAAAGGGCCAGAAAATAACCAAAGGTAATGAAAACTTGCACAAAACAGTTTATTTTATAAAAAAGATAAAATGGAGCATTACAAGTGCACAAACCGCATTATTAAACAGGTGAAAGGCACAAAACGTTTATTAATTAAATGAAATGTTTAAAATTAAAATATTTGATAAACATATTATCAGAAAAGCACATGAGGGGGTTGGAATTAACTCAGAATTGCAAAACAAGCATGTTTAAGACAAAACGAGCATGTTTAAAGCAAAACAGGCATGTTTAGAGTAAAACAAGCATAAGAATAGCACAATGGGCATGAAAAGAGATTAAACAAGCAAAATGAATATAATAAGGGCAAAAAGGGCACATTAAGCATCAATAAAGCAAGGAGACTGCATGTTTTTTGGCAAAGTACTGTGTTGTAGCATAACTACTACTTTGAATTGTATTCAAGGCATAACTAGAGTTATTTGAAGTATCTCAGTGTGTAAAAGTGCTTGCAGTGTGTGCTTATTACTCTGCATGTATTCCACGGAGTTTATTTGTGTGCAAAATGCAACTATTTCATGAAGTATAGTCAAAGTACAGCCATTTTGAAAAGTTTCTTGTTCTGGGTGTGCCTATTCACAAAGTGCCACAATTACAGAGAGTTTCTTGCACTGTAAGAATTATCTAGCAAAGTACCACCATTTTGGGGTAGTTTCAGTGGGCGTGTACTATGTATTCACAATGTGCAGTTATTTCAAAATGTTTCTTACTCTGAGCTTCTTCTGCCCAGTTCCTTCACACCGTGCGGCTATTTTGAAATGTTTCTTACACTAAGGGGTGATTTTTTGCAGTACAGTGATCTCAAGAGTATTACAGTGCCCAAGAGACTTATTTCACAAAATTCAGTTATTCAGAGGCTTGTTGTGTTATTGGGCAAAGTTGCAAATACTGGCATAAATTTCTGGCATATGTATATGTGTGAGTGTTCATGCATATTTGCATAACCCTTCACTTGTATGTGTTAATAATGGCAGACAGATTTTAATAGCCCTCACTACTTGTATTTGATCAGAATATTGCAGAGAATTACAGAATATTTGAGCAAGAGTACAATATTTTTATACAACAGCTTATTCTGACAAAGATGCAAACACCAGGGCATTCATTTTGCTAAATCTAGCTGAGTCAGAGGCCATTGAAAGAGAGCATTTATTTGTGTATGCACCAGCAGTATATGAAGGAGAAGGTGAAAATCGCCATATTGTTGTACAGGCTGAATCAAGGGAAGACCCCAAGTGCTTGAACCACAAATTCAGAGAAATGTGTAACCCCCAAACAAATATTACATCAGAGAGTCATTTGTTTTACATGAGAGATCAAAAACCAGGGAAAACTTTTGCAGGTTATATTACTAACCTGAGGAACAAAGCTAAAATGTGTCAGTTTGGTGACTTAAAAGATGAGTTGATAAAGGACAGGCTTGTGTATGGTATTAATAGTGCTACTATGACAGAGATTTTGTTTTGCGACAGTCATTTAATGTTGAGTAAAGCTATTGAGATTTGCCAAATCCATGAAGTTACAGAACGGCATACAAGTTGACTTGCAAGTGATAAGAGCATGGTTTCAGCAGGCTCCAGAGCAAATGTAGACAGCATGCAACACGTGGCAAGCAAAAGCAGGCTTAAGCACATGGCAGCTACAGCCCCTGTGGGTTCTTCTGGGGAAACCACATAGTTTTCCAGCAAGTTCTAAGAATGGAGCATGCTCAGTGCAGTACAAGACTGAATCAGCAAAACCCAAATCCATTGTGGTGACAACCATGAGTCTAAAAGAGGAAATGCTTAACATTTGGTCAGCAATGCCACAAGAGTAAAAAATGGAAATCAAGTAGACCTCACGCTTTTATAAAGAAGGTTCACTCAAAAAAGCAAGTTGATCATATAGAGAGCTGCAGTTCTACTTTCTACATAGATGGTGTATCAATAATTGGTGAAAAAGTTGATGCAGTGAATTTGTTGGCAAAGAACAGTGTTTTGTACTGTCCAGATCAATGGTAAATCCACCAAGCAAAGTAGACACTGGTTCAAAGTGTAATGTTATGTCATCAGACACATTTGCTAAGGTGAGAACTAATGAACAACTCAATGTGGCTAGTAGTGTGAAACTTGTTGTTTATGGAGGTGAAGAAATTCAGACTGAAGGCTCAGTACTGCTTTCATGTTATGTGGCTAGGAACTATTATGGCATGTTATTCAATGTAGTTCGAAGACCTGTGCAGTCATTATTGGGTCTCAGAGACAGTCTGAGAATGAATCTGCTTTCTTTTAAAAAAGAATTTCATCATATAAGCAAATATCCTAGTTCTAATTTTTCCTGAAGCAATTTTCTCAGAGAATACTGATGTTTTCGATGACAAGTTAGGCAAACTTTCAGTTGCTTATTCTATGAAGTTAGACCCAGAGGTCAGTCCAGTAGTCATACCAGCAAGAAAAGCACTGATTGCTATGCAGGATAAAGTCAAAGCTCAGTTAGATAAAACAGAGCAGCAAGGTGTAATTTGTCCAGTTACAGAACAAACTGAATGGGTATTGTCTATGGTAGCAGCCCACAAAAAAGGCACAGACAAAATCAGAATATGTATTGACCCAAGAGAGTTGAACAAAGCATTAAAGAGACCGCATCATCCAATGCTTACAGTCAAGGAAGTCGCAGCCCTAATACTGAATGCTACCGTTTGTCTATCTTGGTTGCAAAAAAGTTCATTTTGGCAAGTGATGCCTGACTGCAAATCATCATTACTGACAATGTTCAGTACCCCATTTGGCAGATATAGATTCTTAAGGATGCCATTTGGAATAAATTCTGCAAGTGAAGTCTTCCACCCTGAAATGGAGCAATTTTTTTCAGGTTACCCTTGTGCCATAATAGTAGATGATTTATTGGTTGGAGGCAGTGGTGAAGCAGAGCATGACAGAAACCTTAGGAGAGTTCTAGACAGAGAACATGAAGTGAACTTAGAGCTCAATCCTTTAAAGTGCAAATTCAGATTACCAGATGTTACATATATAGGTAATTTATTTACCAGCACTGTCTTGAGACCAGACCCATCCAAGCAAGCAGCCATTCTTGAGATGTCAGCACCAGATAATGTTCAAGCTCTACAATGTTTTCTTGGCATGGTCAACTATTTAGGCAAGTTTATACCAGACTTCAGTGAGTTGATAGCACCTTTGAGAGAGCTGACATGCACAAATGTTACATGGTCTTGCTTGGAACAGCACCAGAAAACATTTGAAGACTTTAAGCAGAAAATTGCCACCCCACCTACATTAATATACTATGATGTCAATAAACCAGTCAATCTTTCCTGTGATGCTTCAAAATTTGGTTTTGGTCCAGTTATTCTTCAAGAAGGCAGACCAGTAGCCTATGCATCTACAGACCTCACCCAAACTGAAATGCAATATGCTCAAATTGAGAAAGAACTTTTGGTAATAGTATTTGAATGGTCAATGTTTCATGATTATATCTATTTATTTTATTTATTTATTTTTTTTATTTTACATTTGTTGACCGGGACAGTCCGACTGGATACTTGTCCATTTTCAGTGGATGCCCGGGGAGAAAAGCTCCATACATACATACAGAAAAAACTGTTAGATTAATCAAGTTAAAGCACTGTTTACAGATACAATACATAGAATAAAAGTGATTCATTCTGTCATATATAAATCTGATTTGTTATAGACTAACAATTAGGAAGCCATGTAGGGGTGGCCAAAAGACCTCTTTAGCACATGTTTATATTGCCAGAATTAGTCAGGATTAGAGCAAGGACATAGCCGTTGCCTTTTAAAGTACTGTTTTAGATCTATATTGAATTGGGTTAGAACAGGTTTTGAAGTAAGCTCAGCAGGAAGTGAGTTTCATATTTTGCCAACAGAGTTGGCATATAGAGAGTCTCCAGATAAGTTGTTGCTTTTGAGGGTTTGGACTAATAATTTGTTGGATGAATGAAGTGTCTTGAGGTTGTTGTAAGGGGTGATAATCTTTGTAAGTACAGGTGTGTTTCAGGTTGGTAGAGAATTTTATGTGCTACTATTAGCTGATTGTATTGACATTAGATAGGCAATTCTAGTCACCCTGGATCTTTAGGTTCAGACAGTGGTGTGTTCTGTATGCTGCTCCAGTGGCAGATCTAGCAATATGATTAAAGCACCTAGAGAGTTTATTAAGGTCAGACTTACTGAAGTTCTTGAAGAGAGGGGATGCATAAAGGAGGGTGGAAAGTAGATGTGTACAGACAATTACTGTCCTAGCTAGTGGAGTGGGGAAAGGTTTGATCTTGTATAGTGAGCCAAGTTTTCTATTAACTTTTTTAATAGTTTGATTAATATGCATATCAAACTTGAGGTTGTTATCAACTGTTACACCTAAGAGTTTGGTACAGGGATCTGGGACAATGACAGTGCCATTGTTAGATTTTATAATAAAGGCTGGAGCCGAGGCTTTACGAGTGGGGGAGAAAAGCAGTAGCTTCATTTTGTTAGGATTTAATAGGAGACATCAATTACAGAGCCAATTTTCGACAGTATTAAAACATTTTTGGATAAAGTCTGCAGACGTAAAGGGGAGGTGGTAGAGCAAATCAAACTGAAGTCATCTGCATATTGAATGCAGGTGGCTGTTGGGATGACTGTGTACAGGTCATTAATAAAGATAAAAAAAATAGGGGTCATAATATAGAGTCCAGATGGACTCCAAGGGTGATAGATAGAAGGGAATGGGAGTTGTGCATTGCTTATTTATACCTGCCCAAAACTTTTGCGGATTGATTTGATGCTTCTGTTGTACATGGCAGCAAAAGTTTTTTTTATCTAGGGTGGTAGATTTTTTAGTGTTGTTCCTTAGTTGTCTAAATCTAAGTTGATCTAAGGGGGATTTTCTGGTATGCCAAGTGGTCCAAGCTTTGTTTTCAAGTAAGATCATTTGTCTGGTTTCTTTTGAAAGCCATGGAGCAACTTTTGCTTTAGTTCTTATAGAACGTGCATATGTATGGGTATGGTCAAGATATTCAGATTGAAGCTGATCACCAGCCTCTATTTACTATTCTAAAGAAGCCTATGCATTCAGCTCCAGTGAGATTACAAAGAATGATGCTTAAATTGCAAAAGCAGAACTTCAAAATGGTCTATACAAAAGGCAAACTTCTTTATTTGGCTAATACCTTATCTAGATTGCCCAGAAATACAATGGAACAGCTTGATGCAGAGAATTTTGACTTCAACATGATGGAAGTGCATAATTTTTCTACCATGAGATTTGATGAGCTGAGAGATCATACAAAGACTGATGCAATTTTGCCAAAGCTCAACCACTACATCAATGCTGGATGGCCTTTAAAACAATCCAGTGTACCACCTGAAGTGCAAACTTATCTTCCTTACACAGAACAGATGCTGATAGAAGATGGTATTATTTTCAAAGGTCTTAAAACTGTTGTTCCTACCTCGTTACAACATGAATATATCCAAAGTTTGCATCATGATTACCCAGATTCCAAATCTACAAAAAGAAGGGCAAGAAAACTAGTGTTTTGTCCTTCTCTAGTAAAACACATTGATAAAATACTTTCTTCTTAGTCAGTATGCAATAGTACTAAACCACATTTGCAAAGAGAACCACTTCAGCTAATTCAAGTTCTTGAACTACCTTGGTCAACAGTAGCCACTGATATATTTGAGTGGAACAATCAGCATTATTTAGTATTTGTGGAATCTTATTCGAGCTGGTTTGAGATTGATTTACTACCTAATCTAATGTGCACTGCTGTTATCACTAAGTTGAAATGCATTTCTCAGTCCATGATAGTCCACATAAAGTTGTTTCTGACAATGGTACTCAATGTACTAGTCAGTTGTTTCAGAAATTTGCAAGAGAATGGGACTTTGTACATGTTACTAGTAATCCAGAATTCAATAGCTGAACGTGAAGTACAGAGTCCAAAGCAATTACTTGAAAGGTCAAAATCTGACAATACCGATGTCTTTTTGAATTTACTTAATTTCAGAAACATACCCAATGATGGTATACTTGGCTCGCCTTCTCAGAGACTTCTATCCAGGCAAACCAGAACAACACTGCCTATTACTTCCAGTTTGTTGAGGCCTAAAGCTAAGAACAACAGAACCATTAGATCCCAATTATTCAGGAAGCATTCTTTCCAGAAGTCCAGTTATAATAAATTGAGCAGATTCCTTCATCCATTGAAAGGGTGAGAGACAGTGAGGATACAAATGATGAAAGGTTTCAACCAGATTGGTCAAGTAACAGATATATGTACCATTTTGCAGAATCTGAGGATGTGGAGTACAGGAGAAATCATAGACATCTTCTTCTTGTACCAGAATCAATATCACAGGCCTGTTCTTGTGACACAGAGTCTAGATCTCAGAGCAATCCAGACAATGTTCCTGTTGAAGAATGTGTCTTAACTTCTACTTCCATTCCTGTTGATGTTCCTGATGTCCCTAAGGTTGAACAATCAGTGGAGAAAGTCCCAGTTGTTAAACCTAATTCTAAATTTTATGTCACATAATTTGGTCGTATTTCCAGACCTAGTGTGAAATACACAGCGACCTGGGCACAATTGTATATGTGTATTTAGTTCTGTATAATTGCATGACAGAAAATTATTTGTACTGATTGCACATCAGCTGATGTTGTCAATATTGCATGACTTATTTCTCAAAGAGGGAGGATGTAGAACAGAGTGCATGTGCTGTATCTTTAAGAAGCATTTCAAGAACTGAAAGTACATATAAATATCAAGCACGTGGTAGTTTCAGTGACATTTTGAGAGTGCAGCCAAAGAGTGAGCATGTATGAATGTAATATTTAGTTTGTATATAAGTTTATCTAAGTTAAAGTCATTAAGCCTCAATCCTGATGTGTTTATACATAATAAAGCTGCTTGAACAGATCCCATAAAGACTTGTCTATTACATCCTGACTAGACAACCAACATTTAGGAACTATAGAACTATAAGTCTAACCACTCTTATCTGCAAGACCATGGAAAGAATCATCATGGACCTTATCGACAAGGACATAGGTGATCTTCAAATTCTAGACCCAACCCAATTTGGCTTTAAGGGTAGATCATGAATATTACGCCTCATAGATTTCTTTGAGAAGGTCACCAAAGCCCTGGATGAAAGTAAGACAGTGCATATCACCTATCTTGATCTGGCCGAGGGTTTTGACACAATCCCTGACTCAGGTATCATTGAGAAACTCTCCCAGCTGAGGTATAACCCTTACATCACTAGATGATTAGTCAGTTCTCTCACCGACAGAACACAAACTGTCAAAGCTGGTAACTCAACCTCTACCAGCAATCTGAACTTCAACCACCAAGTTTCCATAGTTGTAAGGAAAGGCTTTTACATTGTGCACCTCATTAGTCAGGCCATTGTATCCAGGTCTGAGGATGTTACAGCACCACTGTACTTGACCCTTATCAGAACACTAATAGAGTACAATACTCCCTTTTGCGTGTACCTCACCAGACACCTACCTCAAGTGGATAGACCACAGGGGTTTCTCAACCAGAAAATACAGGGCCTACAAACCAAGCCATGATATATGTGGATAGACTGAAAGCTCTGTCACTGTATTCTGTATTGTATATGATGAAGTGACTTATGCCTGGCCTACAGGCCAGTCTCTGAACCTGCCCTGATGGAAATGCTGCACATCTGCATATCTAACGGCACAAGTGTCACCGACTTAACCAAGTCTTTGACTTTAACATAACATGCTTGAGAAAAAGCTATAGCTGATGACATCAGCAGAGTCTGGTGAGAGGAAGATGGTAATAGCAGCGTCTGACATGCTGGTGAAAAATGTTCTCTATAATGTCAAGCAAGTGCACAAACACACAACACACACACACACACACACACACACACACACACACACACACACACACACACACACACACATGCACGCGCACGCACACACACACACAACCACACCAGTTGATTGCAGTGAGAGCAGAATCCCTACCTATCTAAATAGACTGTTTAGAGACATTTGTATTTAACTATTTCACTCCAATGGAGCTCTGGAAGTTTGAACTGTAACTTCCAATGGGCGGAGCCTAAGCCTTTTGACAGAATCAAATTATGTCCTCATATTTCAAACAAATGTACATATCTCTGGAACAATAGGGGTTATGAAAGAAGTATAAATGGCAAACTCTTCAGCACAAACTGTTTTTATAGTGGTAGTATTCTTTAGGTTCTACATCTTAAACCAAGTTTTATAAGTCACAGTAAACACAGTAGCAATAATCTTTGTAATATTTTCTAAACAACTGACAATATCTCAGCAACCACTTGAGTTATACACATTCTTTCAGCAGCATTTTATTCATCTAGCCAAGACTCTTCATATGAAGCTAAGGAGCTTTCTCTGTGTTACTTTGTTGGTGAGATACTTAAAACATGTGAAAATTATATCTATATAAATTAATATCATAAAAATAACAATTAATATTTTCTTAACTGCACTAGACAGAGGTCAAATATTAATGCAGTTGAGTTTTCCATTGTGTAAGCTTTAATATGAAATATTTTAAAACCTTGTACATAGCATGTTTTTGGAATTATTGCTGCAAATATGAACAAGCAATATTTGATACCTAGAGACATCAGTAAGAGGTAACTGCAAATACACTTGGAGGCATCACTTGGATGTAATTAGTTAATGCAAGTGCAGCAGCACAAGTGTGAATTGGAGAGTGTTGGACAACACTTTATAGGTGATGACATCAGCAGTGTCTGGTGAGAAAAAGTTAGTAATAGCAGTGTCTGACATGCTGATGGAAAATGCTTCCTCTAATGTCACGCAAGTGCACAAGCATACACACACACACACACACACACACACACACGCACACCAGTTGAATACAGTGAGAACCCCTACCTATGTACACTGACTAGAGACCTTTGTATTTAATGCACGCTTCACAGTACAAGTTTGACTTGGAGAATGTTTGACAACACTTTATAAGTGATGACATCTGCAGTGTCTCGCAAGAAGAATATGGTAATAGCAGTATCCCACATGCTGGTGTAAACTGCTCTGTCTAATGTCAAGAACATGCACACATAAGCATGCACACACACAGCAGTTGACTGCAGTGAGATTAGAGACATTACCTAAGTACATAGACTACATAACTCAGTACTTTACATAAGTGCAACTTTTACAAGGCTGCAGGACAATTTAATGTGGATGACATCATCATTGGATGTTTGAGAGAATATATTGGGAGGCCTACATGAAATGGATGTGTAGCCATTTCCAGCTGTGAAAATATTGGTACTCCATGGGATTGTAGTGGTGACTGCAGGATACACAGTTATTCTCTTCTGACTAGACAGACACATGCACACAACAGGTGTCTGCAATGAGATCAGAATCCTTACCTATCTAAGTACATAAACTAGGGAACTCAGTACTTTATGCAAGCACCACAGTACCAGTCTGACTTTGCAAGGCTTCAGGACAATTTATAGTGAATGAAATCATCATTGTATGTTTGAGAGAAGATATTTGGAGGCCTACATGAAGTGGATGTGTAGACATGTCCAACTGTGAAAATATTGGTACTCCATGGGATTGTAGTGGTGACTACAGGATACACAGTTATTCTCTTCTGACTAGACAGACACATGTACACAGCAGGTGTCTGCAGTGAGACCTAAGTATATAGACTAGAGAACTCAGTACTTTATGCTAGCACCACAGTACAAGTCTGACTTTTACAAGTCTGCAGGACAATTTATACTGGATGGCATCATCATTGGATGTTTGAGAGAAGATATTTGGAGGCCTGCATGGATTGGATGTGTATGCATGTCCAACTGTGAAAATATTGGTACTCTATGAGATTGTAGTGATGACTGCAGGATACACAGTTATACTGGTCTGACCACACACACACACACACACACACACACACACACACACACACACACACACACACACACACACACACACACACACACACACACCAGTTGACTACAGGGCAAATGGAACCCCTACTTATCTAATACATGGGCTAGAGAACTCAGTACTTTACCCAAGTGCCATGGCACAAGTCTGACTTGTACAAATCTGCAGGAAAATTTACAGTGGATTACACAATCACTGGATGTTTGAGAGAAGATGTTGGGAGGCCTGCATGAAATGGATGTGTGGGCATGTCCAACTATGAAAATATTGGTACTCGATAGGATTCTAGTGGTGACTGCAGGAAAGACAATTATGTTCTTTTGACTATACAGACACACACACACACACACACACACACACACACACACACACACACACACACACACACACACACACACACACACACACACACACACACACACACTTGTTGACTGCAGGGAGAATGGGACCCCTACCTATCTACAGTAATTACATGGACTACAAAACCCAGTACTTTACACAAGTGGCAAGGCACAAGTCTGACTTTTACAAGGCTTCAGAATGCTTTATAGTGGATGACATCATCACTGGATATTTGAGAGAAGATGTTGTGAGGCCTGTCTGACATGGATAACTAGCCATGTACAACTGTCAAGATATTAAAATTCTGCAAGTTACTGGATTGATAAGTGTGCAATGTGTAGTATTTGCTGTTGTGTTTCCAATGTGCAGGTATACTTTAACAGACAGATTTACAAACTATATGCAAACAGTGGTCCACATTACTACAACTAATGGAAAATCTGGATGTGTATTGTCTATAAAGAAGTGCATTTTATAAGAAAGAATTTATTTATTTCTGTAGTGTAGTTGATATATTTGTGAACAAATACTGAGAGACCAGGTTTGCAGTGTGTGGAGAAGGTAACAAATGGCTGCAGTATAAACATGGTTTCTTTTCTTAAAAAGTGCCTTCCCCTTGTTTGTGTTCTTACATGGCATGAAGAGTACATGGAGAATAAACATAAGTAATACATGCTAATGTAAACGTTCAATAGTGCACCACCAAGCTGCTGGTTTGCGTGATCAATGATAAAGTCTTTGCACATGCAAGACAGGCATTTATACTGCTTTCCCTGCTTGCACATAGCTATGTGACAAGCAATTGTGAGCCTCATTGATAAAAATATGAGACTTCTTAGTACTGAGTGTATGGAACACACCTGCTGCTTAGCTGACTCTGTGGCAGCAGGTGTAAATGGATTGACACATTTATTTTGGTGGTCAGATGATATAGGGTTTGAATCTAGGTGTATCTAATAATTTTAAATTAGTATTTTACTGCAATGACATAATTCTTTATTCTACATTCACTGTGTGTTATCATAGTGAACAATGAGCATGTTTAACACAGAGCCCAAAAAGTGGTGGGTGCCATATCTTTTTTTTGTTATGTGTTTTATGTGTAATTCTATTTTTGACCAGATTAAAGGTGGTAAAATGGGATGGATAGGAAAGTGGTGAAATGGGGGCAAGCCAGGGGAAGGATAAAGGGAAAACAATATAGCAACATGCAGGAAGGAGGTGGGAAAGAACCACAGCAGTCCACTTCTTTAGCAGTGTAAAATGAAAATATGTACAGAATAATAGCTGAATTTGGACTGTCACCTCAACAAAGAAGGTTGACACTAATGCAATCATGTCGTATACCTATTTTGACCAAGTCAAGTGTGCCAAGAAGACATGTGCAAAGTGAAGAGCTATGTATGGGATGATATTTGTGTTGGGATAGGTGCCCACTTTTTGTCTTACTTCAGTAAGACAGGACTGTTAGGTAAAGCACATAGTTATTTCTGGGTCAGGTAAGTATTGTAGGTGAGGAAGCAGATGCAGACAAACAGGAAAAACAAGACAAGACACAGGGATGGTGAGAGACATGACAGGGTGGTGGACATAATGATTAGGTTAGGGAGGACAGATGCCCATGCTTGTCAAACATGGGGACAATATGAATCTAGTCCTCACCTGCAGGACTGTCATCAGCATCCCCTTACTCCACTGGCTGTTGAAGTGCTTGAGGTATTCTTTTATAGACCATAAGGGAAAGCAACCTCTCCATCTGGCATAGGCATGCACCAATGGTGCTGTGCATGACCCTATGCACCAACCCTGGCATCGCCTGGCAGGTGATAAAATCCCCATGGCTGCCACTAATTCTGGAGGGTACCACACCACCAGATGCTGGGGTAGTGCTACCTGAGGGCACAGTTAGTGCAGGGACAGCAGAAGTAGTACTGCCAGGTTGGGTCCCAGATATGCTGGGTGTTGGTGCCAGAGCCAGTGGAGTGAAAGCAGGATGATCCATTGGGGTTGGCCTACCTCCCTATGTTGTAAAAGCATTTTGTGATTTGTAAGAGATGGATGACATGGAAATGTTTTGACAACACATTAAAAAAAGAGATAAGGATTGGAGTGAGAGAAAAAAAGAGATAAAAATAGTACCATCATATGTGACATATAATGCATTATTACAACAATAAAAGTATTTTATCTGAACTTTTACATTTAAGTATACTTCTTAACCACTGCAAACTACAATTAAGGATTGTTTAAATTAATACTTGCAATGTGCAGATTGCACAAATGCTTGGTCAAATTATACAGATTAAGTTAGCAGCAGGGCATTTATGCCACTTGTGTAGAAATTAATTTAGGTAATATTTTTAAAATATTGTACTATTTTATACTGATTACTTGTGTTATTTGATCCCACAGCATCTGACTACAGTCTTACACTTGACTCCCACAGTAATTTTGTTCTACAGACTGAAGCATGCATGTTTGCTTTTACAGTTAGGATATACATGATTAGTTTGCTATGACTGCATAGAAAAGACAGGTTTAATTTTTTTTTTTACTTAGCTTTTCTGCCCTTGCTTCATAGAAATCCCCAGTAGTGTGCTCAAATTCCCCTCAGCAAAAGTGTTATTCTGTGTCCTGGCCAACCTCCAATAAACCAGAGGCTGTCTGGTTGCCTGCACTGTGAGACCCTGCATTGGTGGAATGCTAAAGTGCTTTCAGCTAAACTAGTTCCCCTCAGCAAAAGTTTTATTCTGTGTCCTAGTCAACTTCCAATAAACCAATGGCTGTCTGGGTGCAGTGCACTGACAGACCCTGCGTCAGTGGAATGCAAAAGTGCTTTCAGCTAAACTAGTGTATGTTAGAGTTGTATTTAATCTGTCCTCTAAACTGAAGACACTTTGCTATAGTCTTTTACTATAAGCGTGCTCACTACTGGACCCCCCCCCATTTTTTTTCTCTTCTTTTGTAATCCTAGGTCAATTACTTAAAACGACTTTCTTTCTTTTGGAAAAGGTTCACTTATGTACCTGCAGCCCATACTTGTATAATTTGTCCCTATAGAAGTGGTGATCCTTTTCACCACACTATACTAGATTAGTAGCACAAGATTTCTAGTTATTAGGAAGATACTATGCTACACTGACCTGGAATTAACTAAGGTTGGTTTTCCTGATTTTTTATTTATTTATTTTTTTTTGAAAGCTGGCCTGGTCTGTTTTTGCTGGCCCATCCCACTCCATTTGCCCTGTATGCTCTCAGGATCACTGAGGTTCCTTTATAGATAAACCTGCTTTGGCCCACATCTGCACTAGCCAATAGACAACCCCTCTCCTCTACTCACACCCCACATCACCATTAACTGTAACACCCACTCCCTACCCCTCCTGAGCCTTACCTGGTTTTAACTTTTTCAGTCCCTCACTTTATAAAGCTTCTTCAGTCAATCCTGATTTATTCTACTAACCTTTAAAGGGACACTATCTCGTTACTAAAATTGCATTTCTGCCTCGGACCGAAGCTGAAAACACTACCACCCACTTAGCTAATTACCTCCCTTTTTGTGACATCAGTAATAACATTCCAACAATTCCGCCCACCTTGTTCCCACTTTGTGAGATCACAGTAAGTTCCTGCCCATATATCATATTCCCATTGCAGTTTTGTTTTCCCTGTCTAAACTGCAAGACTGTCTCTAGTTCCTATATATTACTAGAAAAACCATCCAAGACCATTGGTAAATGTACACACTAATATATAACTTTTTTTTTATATTATTACGAGCAGCAACAGCATACCTCATAAACCTTTAGCACAAGAAATCTGGACAAAGGGTACAATAATGTGGGAGACAATAGCACAAGTATAAGGATAGATTTTAAATATTGTTCTGATAAACCCAGAAAGTTGCTAGAATAACAGGATTTGTGATAGCATTCTATTTTTTCAGAAGGATATGAAGTCTGCAAAGCAAAAATGTATGTTATTATTTCGTGGCTTCAGCCATCAGTGATTTGCCATAAAAACATAAAACATATGTGGAAGGGACCAAAAATATGAGGCACAAATATGGATATTCTGCTAAAATCTGGGCAGTTGACAGGTCTTCAGCCCTGGACCAGACGATCCCGATCAGTCTTTAATGTAATACAGGCATTTGCAGTCAAAACATCAGCACCATAGCTCTGTGAGTGGTCTTACTGTAGCAACTGTTGCTAACAAACGGTTTGCTGAAGTTTAAAGAAAAAAAAAGTTTTTTTTCCCTTCTTTGTATAAAACATGAGGCCAGAATCTGAACATTCTCTGAAAATTTGGACAGTTGAGAGGTCTGCTAACATCCCTGGACCAGCTGATCTCAATCAGGTTTGATGTAATACCTGCTTTTAAAATCCGGTATTGCATTTGCAGACAAACCTCAGTACCGTAGCGCTGTGAGTGGTCTTACTGTAGCAACTGTTGCTAGCAAACAGTTTGCTGCAACTAAAAGTAAAAACAAAATGTTTTTTCTTCTGTTTTTAAAATGTGGCAAGAATCTCAACATTTAGCGAAAACATGGGCAGTCAAGAGGTTTGACAGCCCCGGACTAGCCAATCTCGATCAGTCTTTAACATATCCGGCTTTTAAAAGCCGGTATTGCATTTATAGTTAAACCTCAGCACTGTAGCATTGTGAGTGGTCTTAACTTTAGCAATTGTTGCTAGCAAACAGTTTGCTGCAGCTAAAAGTATAAACAAAATGTTTTTTCTTCTGTTTTTAAAACGAGGCAAGAATCTCAACATTTTCCGCAAACATAGGCAGTTGAGAGGTTTGACAGCCCCGGACTAGCCAATCCCGATCAGTCTTTAACGTAATACTGGCTTTTAAAAGCTGGTATTGCATTTATAGTTAAACCTCAGCACTGTAGCACTGTGAGTGGTCTTAACTTTAGCAACTGTTGCTAGCAAACAGTTTCTTGCAGTTTACAAATAAAAATAAAACAAATAAAATGTGAGCGTTGTAGTGCTCTGTGAACACAGGGTGTAAACTTTAGTAACTGTTTGCTACATTTGTAACAAACAGATTGCTACAGTGTAAAGCTACAAAAATGCTGGAACTATCCATAAAGAAACCATTCCACTAACCTTTGTTAACTTAGCCAATGCCATCTAATAGACCTACAGATTATATCAGCTTCTAAAACAAGGTAAAGAACCTCAAAGCAAACCATAGCAAATCCATATATGAAAAAAAAAATTTCAATATGCCTGACTCTATTTTTCCTACGTAGAATAAGACCTGGTGTGTACCCAAAATATATGACACAGGCTCAAAGCCAATGCCCAAGCTAGCACAATGAAGAAGGTCCAGATATATTTACCTGACGGAGCATGCAGGATGACTATGGTATGCATTTTTGCCTGGTTATGCCTGCCACAACATAGAAACATCACTTAGCTTTGGAAACTTTTGATCTTTCAAACCTACTTGTGTGCTTACTGTCTTAGCAGAGGGATCATTGCAAAAAAAAATAAATAAATAACTTAAAAAAATGCTATCCCAAATAAGTTATCCTGGCCTTCCCAGGGACAATATAAATAGTACAATGAAGGAACCCAATCTCACAATAATTCCAATGGTGGACTGGAATTTAACGGCAGCTTTTTCTTGGTGGTAGTGGTGGTGATGAAGGGTGGTGGGAAATATTGCAATATGATTGGTAAGTAGTTTTGTATTTTAGAAGTTTTATTTAACACAGAAGGAAAATAAGCTTTTAAGTTTACCTAACAATAAGAGTAACTGGGAAACATACGCACTTAATTAATCAAGACAGTTCTGAAAAGAATTTAGAGAATCGGAGAATGCCAGACAGTCTATTATTGGTGAGCTAGTTAATAAGAGACAGTCTCCTTCCCTAGTTAACCCTATGTATGACACCTCTCAAGAATTCTATGTGGGATTCAATAGCAATTTGGGGGGATGCTGTGTACACAAGCATTGAAACCTGCCTTGTCTATCCAGTAGGAAGTAGAGAATGCATAAAAGTTTGTATAGATTTGTAGGCATGGACCATAGATATGTAATTTTTGTGCCGTTCTGAAAATCTTAAGCGTAGCTAATGTACACATTGCTTTCATACTTCAAGCACTACATTTATATAAATATCAGAAACTTTTTCAAAATCTACTACAAATTGTGACTTCTGGAGAACTGTCAGCCATATCCAGTTACATCAATGTGACTAATTCCCTTTTGAGGTTCCAGTTGGATGTTTCTTTCAAAAGCTCAGCTTGAAAAATGTTAATTAGCTTGCCTAATAAGGGCAGCAATCTCTTTTTTGGCATAAAGTATGGCCTATATGTTAATGAACAAAATTGATTTATACTTTCCTTAGCCTAAGGGATAATTTCTTAGTTTAAATAGTTCTGAAAGTAAAGAAGTGCAGGCAAACTAAAATGTTTTCTCCTCTGAGTGGTTAGACCTAAACTGGGAACTCATGGTAAATGGGATCGGACGCATGCTTACCTTGGATTCCAACAAGTCATGGGACTTTATTACTGAATGCATCTTGAATATGCTTCTTAATTCTCCATTCCTTATGGGCTCTTTCAACAATAAGAAATTTGATGAAGACAGCTTTGGAGACCATAAGTCTTGTTGAAATTTATTGACCATTTCCTCTCTGAAATTGTAGTCCTTGTGACCAGTCATATGCAGGTGTCTGTAAAGTTTCATGAACCTTGCATTGATAAATATTGAGTCATTTAATAGTTCATCTCTCTCTCTCTGTTCTTGACTGGCACTTCTGCCCTATTTTTATTTTTATTTATTTTTAGTTGTCACTCTTGTTAGAACACTGATAGGTTTCAGGTCATTCATCTTGGCTCCACATTCCTCCACTGACACCCCAAACTTTTTGGGCACTGGTATTTGGAAGAGCTATAACGTTCATGTCTTAATGTAACCATCCACTGAACTACTCATCTTGTCATCTATTATTTCTGAACTGGACAGGTTGGTGGCTATGGTAGATGATTAAACTTTGACACTGCTGCAGCTATGGTAGCTGATTAAACTTTGACACTGCTGCGGCTATGGTAGCTGATTAAACTTTGAAACTGCTGCGGCTATGGTAGCTGATTAAACTTTGACACCGCTGCGGCTATGGTAGCTGATTAAACTTTGACACTGCTGCGGCTATGGTAGCTGATTAAACTTTGACACTGCTGCAGCTATGGCAGCTGAAGATCAAAGGCAAGAAAAAACAAACTGCTACTAAACCAGCACAGCTCCTGATGCCAAGCAGCAGGACTAAACGCCTCCCAAACACACGTATGCTTGTTCTGGAAGTCAAAGGCAAAAACAACAAGCTGCTACTAGGCCAACACAGTTCTTAATTCCAAGCAGCAGAACTAAACACCTCCAATAAGCACAGTCAGAGAGGTGAAACTCATCAAAAATAAACTCAGTCAGATAGCCAAACTCACTGAAGCAGGTCTTTTTAAATTCCAAAGGGATAAGCAAACAAGACGCCAATAAACGAACAACTTCAATTTTATTAAGCACCATGATACTGCTTTTCGTCGGTGCCCTGCACCAACTTCTTCAGACTTTGAAAAATAATAACTCACACTGAAAGTGCTGGTACATTTAAAGCCATTGCAAGCAAAGTCTATTACAAAACACACCCTCCAATTACCTTAAAGGAACAGGCACAAGTAGCTTCAATCTAACTAAAATGTTCCTATCCCATAAACACACAATATAAAAAGTTGCATGTGATATAAAATATACAACTGTAAAACTGATACTGTTCCTTAATTAGCACTTAAATAATGCAATCAAAAGTTAATAATATTATAAAAGCACACTTACTTTGAACCAAATATGCATAATAAGACTTACACATTAAAATAAATAAAAAGCATGCCATAATATTTCAAATATTGATAAAAAGACATTCCATCTACCAAACATGGCATAAAATATATATCAAGATCGCTCAGCCGGTCCTATGTCCAAATCACACTCAATGTTATACTCCCCATGCATCATCTTTCCAAACTCCTCAGCTTTAGGACACAGCTGATAGATAACATACTATTGAGGCCGGGGTGATGGTAGACTTCAAGTCTCAACTGCCACATAAGTTCCTTCATTTCTAATTTCAGGGATTCAGTCCCCCCCCCCCTCAATTCACATAGTTCAACTGGTCAATGATCATAAATGTAAAATCATGGCCAGGGTAATTGTAGACATGACTTGCTAGGGCATTCTCCAGTTTAATCTTCTTCATGGCATATAAATGTTCGTACATGTGTTCATTCAATCTCCTGTCCATCTTGTCCACATAAAAAGCTGGGCATGACAAACAAGAAGCGAGATACACTACGTGTGTCGATGCACAATTGTATCTCCCTTTGATAAGGTACTTTGTGTCCCTAATCATGAAATATGTGCCCGACCTCACATATCTACAATGTTTGCACATATTGCACTTATACATGCCAGTTCTTGGAGTCATGTTGCCACCTTTCCTTTCTAACATGTTCTTGATATTCAGACCCCTCCTGAATGTAATCTTTGGGGTCGGCCCTAAATTATTGGGTCCTGTTAGTTCAGTTGGCAACAAACCCCAATTTTTATGGATGATGGACACTATAGCTCTAGCATCCATGCTAAAGGTAGTAATGAAACGGCAAGGGTATACACCTCTAAGTTGGCTGTCACCCCTGGGGTAGCTATTCTCCGAGACAGAGTGACCCAAAATGGGTTGAAAATAGCCCATTTCCCTTTTGGATCTAACCTCTAGAAACAAATCCACAACCAACTCCTCAGGGTAGCCCCTACATAAAAACAAATTCGATATGAATCGGCACTCTTCCTGGAAGTCACCATCTCTCGAGACCATTCTGGCTGCCCTCACAAATTGGCCTTTTACTATTGATCTCTTCTGGAAGGCCGGATGCTCACTATCGAAATGCAAATAAGAATTGGAAAAAGTGGGCTTGCGATTAATTCTGCCTAAAAAGGAAGTGAGCAAGTGAGGAGTTGGTTGTGGATTTGTTTCTAGAGGTTAGATCCAAAAGGGAAATGGGCTATTTTAAACCCATTTTGGGTCACTCTGTCTCAGAGAATAGCTACCCCAGGGGTGACAGCCAAATTAGAGGTGTATACCATTGCAGTTTCATTACTACCTTTAGCATGGATGCTAGAGCTATAGTGTCCATCATCTGGAAAAATTGGGGTTGGTTGCCAACTGAACTAACAAGACACAATAATTTAGGGCCGACCCCGAAGATTACATTCAGGAGGGGTCTGAATATCAAGAACATGTTAGAAAGGAAAGGTGGCAACATGACTCCAAGAGCTGGCATGTATAAGTGCAATATGTGCAAACATTGTAGATATGTGAAGTCGGGCACATATTTCATGATTAGGGACACCAAGTACCTTATCAAAGGGAGATACAATTGTGCATCGACACACGTAGTGTATCTCGCTTCTTGTTCGTCATGCCCAGCTTTTTATGTGGGCAAGATGGACAGAAGATTGAATTAACGCATGTACGAACATTTATATGCCATGAAGAAGATTAAACTGGAGAATGCCCTAGCAAGTCATGTCTACAATCACCCTGGCCATGATTTTACATTTATGATCATTGACCAGTTGAACTATGTGAATTGGGGGGGGCCTGAATCCCTGAAATTAGAAATGAGGGAGCTTATGTGGCAGTTGAGACTTGAAGCCTACTATCACCCTGACCTCAATAGTATGTTATCTATCAGCTGTGTCCTAAAGCTGAGGAGTTTGGAAAGATGATGCATGGGGGGGTATAACATCGGGTGTGATTTGGACATAGGCCCGGCTGAGCGATCTTGATATATATTTTATGCCACGTTTGGTAGATGGAATGTCTTTTTATCAATATTTGAAATATTATGGCATGCTTTTTATTTATTTTAATGTGTAAGTCTTATTATGCTTATTTGGTTCAAAGTAAGTGTGCTTTTATAATATTATTAACTTTTGATTGCATTATTTAAGTGCTATATAAGGAACAGTATTAGTTTTACAGTTGTATATTTTATATCACATACAACATTTTATATTGTGTGTTTATGGGATAGGAACATTTTAGTTAGATTGAAGCTACTTGTGCCTATTCCTTTAAGGTAATTGGAGGGTGTGTTTTGTAATAGACTTTGCTTGCAATGGCTTTAAATGTACCAGCACTTAAGTGTGAGTTGTTATTTTTCAAAGTCTGAAGAAGTTGGTGCAGGGCACCGACGAAAAGCAGTATCATGGTGCTTAATAAAATTGAAGTTGTTCATTTATTGTCGTCTTGTTTGCTTATCCCTTTGGAATTTAAAAATACCTGCTTCAGTGAGTTTGGCTATCTGGCTGAGTTTATTTTTGATAAGTTTCACCTCTCTGACTTTGCTTATTGGAGGTGTTTAGTTCTGCTGCTTGGAATTAAGAACTGTGTTGGCCTAGTAGCAGCTTGTTGTTTTTGCCTTTGACTTCCAGAACAAGCATATGTGTGTTTGGGAGGCGTTTAGTCCTGCTGCTTGGCATCAGGAGCTGTGCTGGTTTAGTAGCGGCTATGGTAGTTGATTGAACTTTGACACTGCTGCGGCTATGGTAGCTGATTAAACTTTGACACTGCTGCGGGTATGGTAGCTGATTAAATTTTGACACTGTTGCGGCTATGGTAGCTGATTAAACTTTGACACTGCTGCGGCTATGGTAGCTGATTAAACTTTGACACTGCTGCGGCTATGGTAGCTGATTAAACTTTGACACTGCTGCGGCTATGGTAGCTGATTAAACTTTGACACTGCTGCGGCTATGGTAGCTGATTAAACTTTGCCACTGCTGCGGGTATGGTAGCTGATTAAATTTTGACACTGTTGCGGCTATGGTAGCTGATTAAACTTTGACACTGCTGCGGCTATGGCAGCTGATTAAACTTTGACACTGCTGCGGCTATGGTAGCTGATTAAACTTTGACACTGCTGCGGCTATGGTAGCTGATTAAACTTTGACACTGCTGCGGCTATGGTAGCTGATTAAACTTTGACACTGCTGCGGCTATGGTAGCTGATTAAACTTTGACACTGCTGCGGCTATGGTAGCTGATTAAACTTTGACACTGCTGCGGCTATGGTAGCTGATTAAACTTTGACACTGCTGCGGCTATGGTAGCTGATTAAATTTTGACACTGTTGCGGCTATGGTAGCTGATTAAACTTTGACACTGCTGCGGCTATGGTAGCTGATTAAACTTTGACACTGCTGCGGCTATGGTAGCTGATTAAACTTTGACACTGCTGCGGCTATGGTAGCTGATTAAA